>NC_084934.1:26907500-27207500 GCF_958298935.1 Phragmites australis | reverse complement strand
CACATGCGCAAGCAAAATCATACAAACCTAAAAACAACTTTGACAAATTTCACAAGTAAAAATAGAATAATTTTGGAGAAGCAAAATAAGGAGAAAAAAAAAACAACTTTAGACATTTCGTAAGTAAATTAGTACAAATATCAAAAACAACTTTCTTCTCTACTCGCGTAGAGCAAAACCATACGAACTCAGACTGCCGTCGATGTCTCATCTTCTTGACTGAATCACCTAGACGCCCTCCCTTTTTCACCTCCTCAATCGCGAATTGTTCCTTCGTCCGCTCGCGTTGAACACTTAGACCCTTTTGAATAATGAGACACTAATCAAGTTGAAACACGAGCAAATTCCTGAAAAAAAACATGCCATGACCAAAATGCTCGATGAGATGAACCACGCGACCACAAAATCAATGGAGATAAAAAAAAATGCAGATGCGCTCACCTTTAGACCTTCCCGTGTGCCCTTCCGCTTCCACCTCTCGATCCCAAATGCTTCACTTCAGATCAAAATTGTTGTTGATCTCTTGCCCTGCACTGGATCAAACAAAGCACAAAAAGAATAACCTGATTCACCCGATTTGAACACCATCCTTGTGACCCTCAGCCGCTTCAACTAGATCAATCACGAACACATAAAATTGAATCAAAATCGATTTGGGGACCGATTCGAATCCCCAAAACAGGTGGCTGTGAGTTTCATACAGGGGATTGAATAGAAACAAAAAACAAAACCTGAACTCACCTTCCTGCATTAACCCAGCTTCCAAATTCATCTTCGCAAAAAAAAAAAGCTTCCAAATTCAGCTAGATTAAACACCAAAACACAACTCTAATTGGTCAATTTGGATATATATATACACACACATACGGTATTGCTATTCTACACCCTCCGGCTTAGCCCACCCTGCCACAGCACCCCCTGGCCCAGCCCACCCGTGAGCAACCCGGGCGCGCCATGTGGCGTGCAGCCATGCTTGCGCCTGCGTGCCCACGTGCTAGCATGCACCACGTGGCACGCTGGCCGCGTTCGCGCCCACGCCCACGAGCTGGCGTGCGCCATGTGTCATCGCCCACGCGCCAACTACTGACCACTGGGGGTGTGACCAACTACTGAAAAAACTACTAATACTACTGAACCAAACTACATTTACTGCTGATAACTATTGACACTACTAACATAAACTACTGAACAAAATTTACTATGACTTGAACTATTGAACTACTGATACTACTAAACAAAAACTACTAACACTACTAAACAAAAACTAATGATAATACTGAGCAAACTACTGATACTACTCGCAACAATTTACAACTACTGAACAAACTACTGATACTACTAATAACTACTAACACTACTGATATAAACTACTGATAACTATTGACACTATTGATGACTATTGACGGGTCGATCGAGGGTCGCAGACCTCTTATTCCCCATCGACGGCTGCATTGTGTCGAACACCTATGAAATTGGGCGGTGGTAGAACTGAGGAAAGATCAGAACTTTTTACGCGCGTGTGATCCACGTGTTTCCTGATCGGATCCCACCAGCGCGGCTAGATCTAGCGGGAGCGGTGAGATTCAGGGGGGTGTACAAGGATCAGAGCGGCTAGGCGATGCTCCGGTGGTGACCAGGGCGCCGAGGGGGTGCAGAGGCGAGGGGTTGCCGGATGCGGAGGAGGCAACATGAGAAAGCAAGTGGAATGGAGGGGCGTTTCTCACAGGGAGTGGATGACGCGAGACGCAGGCGAACTGTCGGAGGATGAACTCCTATCGCAGGGATCCCGAGAGATCCCTTTTTAAAGATTCGGCCGGGGGGATGATCCTGAACGAGCTCGTCTGGGAAATAAATGGGAACGGAAAATAAATGCAGTGGCTGGTGGTGGGGGATGATCGACCTAGTGCAAAAAAGATGGATGCACCGGGGTTTAGACAGGTTTGGACCGCACGGGGGCGTAACACCCTACTCATGTGTGAGTGCTATATCTTTCCTTGAAGGGAATTCTTCAAGGATGTATCTGGTTACAAGGGTGTGCTGTCCACAGAGAGCTTGAGGTTCCCGTGTTCTGGCTTTGCTCGAGCTTGTTTGTGATGTTCTTCGTGTGTACCTTACGTATCTTTTTCCTGTGAACTTTTCCGTGTTGCGCCTTTCTTCATGGGTTGTCGGGGTCTGTCTTTATGTGTTCTCCATCCTTTCCTTTTATAGGCGCGCCGACCTCGACTTATCCTGAATGGGAAAGAGGGGGCGCGAGTGCCAAGGTGCCACGGAGAAAGGCGTCATCATTCCGTCTTGGTGAAGTGACAGGGGCGGTGGAAAAATGCGGCGCGCATCCGACCACCCGCCACTGTGGATGTCCTCCGGCGCCATTAAGAGGGCCCACCGGGCAGCCACAAAGGTGCCCGGTGCGCCCACCCTGTCTTGTTCTTCTGCCAGGGCAGGGTGGCAGGCGGAGCGCTTCGATTCTGTCAACGTTACCCCGAGGCACCCGGATGAAACGGGATGGGACCCGTGCATTTAATGGACCCACGCCTCCCTGCCAAAGCATGGCAGGGTCTGACACTAGGGCGTGGGCAGCTGAGAATGTCAGGATGTCAGGCCGCGCGTGCCTATTAAATGCGGCATTGGGCCTTTGACTGGCTGACACCCCGACGATGGGACCCTTCGGGTCGTCGGAGAATCTTGCGCGAACCTTCGGGGAACCGAGTCCTCGGGGGCTGCCACGTGCATTGTTCGGATCATCGGGGGACTACAGTACTCGGGGGTAAGTGAGAACCCTTCCGAGCACTTCCTTCCCGGTACTTGGACTTTGCGGATCATCGGGGAACTGGGGTGCTCGGGAACCAGAGGCTGCGGCCCCGAGCATCTTCTCCCGGGACTTAGTTTCTTGTTATCCTGCAGGGTGGACCTCGCGGGATGGTGATACGTGGCGGATGGCCGGCCCGGTCTTGGGACTCAGTGACCCCTGGTTCCCAATACACCGACACGAACGGAGGAAGACGCGCGGGGCGGATGAGAAAGAGGGACCACACATGTTAGGAATAAAGGGGAGGAGGGGGTAGGATGTTCTACCTGGTGCTGGAACCACTACTCTATTCTATACCTGACGCTTGCAATCCTATCTTTTGACTGTATATCATCTACAATTCCTATGACAGCCGGGATAATTATCGAAGACTAGTTTTAGATAATGGATAGCGGCACTACTGCAAAAAGGTATAAGAGTGCTGGTTGAAAAATAGCTTCAGTGTCAGATTTTCAACCAGCACTCTTTACTTAACACTGATAGTCACTGATTATCAATGTCAAGTTTGGAACTAACACTGAAAGATCTTTTCAGTGCCGGTTCATGCCTCCAACCGGTACTGAAATAGGTTCTGGAGCCAAAAAAATAAACGAGCCATCTCGAAAGAGCCAGCTCGGCTGCCACTCTTGTCGCTGCCACTGCCGTCATGCTCTTGTTGCCGCCACCGTCGCAGCATGCTCAAATCGACTCATCTCATATATCTCATTCATGTTATTTTGAACATTTCAATACTCATCTCATGCATCTCAACTCAAGAATATTTCAGTGCTCATCTCATACATCTCAACTCAAGAACATTTCATGGTCAATGCGTGAATTGGATGACGCATGCATGTAGTACTCATCACATCTCATCTCAACTCAAGAACACAACAAAAGATTAAATCAACTGGACAAATCTCATGCATGTAGGACTTGGAGGACACTGGGGTCGTCACCGTGCATGTGGAGCTCCAGCCTCCGCACATGGGACCTTCAAGAGGTGGTGGCTGCCCAATAGAGGCCCCGCTGGCCACCGTGGCTGGGGCTGCTATCGCGCCCGGGGTGGCAGACGTCGAGGTGGGACCTCAACATGGCGACATGGTCGACGGTAGACGCCCACGTCATGTTCCATGAACCTTAGCACGGCGAAGGCCCGGCATGTCCTAGACCTCCGGCCTCTGCGCCCGATGCTCAGGGGGGGCCCTCCAGCATGTGGTCGACGGCCGCCTTCGCGCTAGATCCTGCCGCTCTCGAGCCGGATCCTGCTGCCCCACGCGATGACCGGCGATGAGGGATGGGGAGGCGAGGAGGCCGATGGGGAGGGGCCGGCGGCGGGAGGAAGAAGGAGATGGGGAGGGGAGGAGGCCGATGGTGGGACGAAGTACGAGAAAGAGAGGAGAGATCAAGATCTGAGAGGGGCAATAGGGAACAAGAGAGAGAGAGAGGGGGGGGGGGGAGTTTGAGAGACTGCCGGACCGAGAAAAATATCTGGATGAGCCGAACTTGATCGAGCCAAAATCGGATTGAAATAAAATTTTGGATCCACAGAGACTATCAGTGTCAGTTGTGACTAGAACCGGTAATGATATTTGGAACCGGACGTTTGGTCGAGCCAAAATTAGAATGGATTAAAATTTTAGATCCGGATGAACTATTAGTGCTGGTTGTGACTAGAACCGGCATTGATAGTCAGTCCTTATCAGTGCTGGTTTGTAACACGAACCAACACCGATACGGACTTTCAGTATTGGTTTTTAGCGGCTCCATCACTGTTCATGCACGAGAGGTTAAGAACCGGCACTGTCGGTGGGTGAACACCGCAAGCGGGGATCCTGAGGGACCCCTTTTGAGATTCGGCCGGGGGGCCGATTCTGGATCTACCTCGTATGTGGATTTTAATGCATACCTGTGTGGAGAGATTTGGGGTGGCTGTAGGGAGATTTGGGATGGTCCTAAGTTACAGTTCCTTTCGTTGTTTCTGAGGAGATTTTTGTTGCTCCGGGAAGAGACTGTCAAGGAGAGGTATGTAGAAGACTCTACCTTGTGGTATTTGTGAGGAGATTTTCGTCTGCTATAGATTGCACGGTTTGCTATGTGTGAGGATAGTGGGAGAAGTCTCTAGGATATGTCTGTTCTATGTTTTTTATTTATTTATTTTATTATCTGGTGCAGCAGCACGATTTGCAATCTGGCAAGATAGTGGAAGAAGTCTCTAGATTGGTATCGCATCTTTCAGAACACTCCAGGTAGCACTTTTTTTTTCTGTTGTTTTTTTTCTTGTTAGTGCAGCAGAGTTACAGTAACTTCGCAGAATTTGTGCGGTAGTTTTTTTTTCCTGTTGGTGCAGCGGAGTTACAATAACTTCGCCATTCTCCAGCCATTCATCAGCATTTGTGCGGTTGTTTTTTACCGAGGGTCTTCTCGGGCCTGGGGGAGATGGTCCCCGAGGGAAGGCGTCACGTGACATTCTGCTGTCCTGGTCTCGGGATTTGGGGACCCCTGGTTCCCATGTCACCGACAGGCACTGATACATCTTCAGTGATGGTTCCTTTACAACCGACACTAATGTATCGTTACTTTTAACCAGTTCTGTAGTAGTGTATTACAATCAAGATTAAGGTATGTCTAGCAATATCCTTCATGACGACGGCTTACAAATCCAGTAAACTTAGCAAAATTGTTTTGTAGATATCAGTTGCCATTAGGATAGGGGATCACTCTTGCTATTTTTTCCAGCAGTGTATGAAAGAAAACTTGTATGAACAAGTGAACTGAATGAACAAAACTGAAACAACTCAGATTCTGATAGGCCGGCCGGCTATTCTGGGTGCACCCCCCAGATTCTGCAGTTCCAATACAAAGAAGATTAATTTTGTTCAAACCAATAATGTGGTTTCCATGCTTTTCTATATTTTGCTTCTAGGTGTTCATGACGAAGGATGGCCAAACTGATAGCTTTTGTACTAACTATATTCCAGCTTAAAAAATGTACAATAATGACATGTCATTGAAAGTTCCAATGCCGAACATGCTACCAATGATTAAGCTACAGCATATGTTTCTAACTTATCGTTCAATTTCTGAATCTCTTGCAAGAATGTACCAAATTATTTTCTTTTATCACCTAATGACAATGTAAATATTTCTTTTTCTGAATTAGCTAAGCCTTCTCTTTGCCCGAAGCACAACAGCTCAAATCGTACTGGGACCGGCTAGCGTGCCACGAGTAAGATTCCTAGCACGTTTCAGAAACCTTTGTTTATCTCAGATCTATCATCATCAGTATATATCCAGTATACTCTAGCCATACATAGATAGCAACTTGTGTTACAGGGCTGGCATCGAAAGAAACGCGAAACTTGCATGCATCACGAAAGGCTTACAGGTCATCCCCTCCATTTTTTGCAAGAGAAGAAGACGAAGAAGAAAGAGATGAGGTGGAAGAGCAGAGGAGGAAGAAGATCAATTCTCCTCTATAACTTTGCTGCGTCTACCACTATTACAAGAGCTTACTCTAGCTGATGCAGCTTCTTGCAGCCAAACAAATATCGATGCCACGTATACGCCAATCCTCATAAACTCCAACGCATACCCTTGGATACAAGTGGCTTGCCCCCACACAACAGTCCACGGGTGACAGGCCTGCCTAGTCATCATAATCTTGCGTTAAAATGCTGTCATCTACAGCTCGCATGGCTTAACCTGTCATCTTAAAGCTTACGCAACGCAAGCCCCAAAAGGAGAGACCTCGCTCGCTAGCTGCAGCATGCATCTCCATTTGCTAATGATGGGCCAAGGATGCAATGCACAAGGGAAAAAAAAACACGCCTGCTTTTTCTGAATGTCTGAAAGTTCTTCAGCTTGAGCTCGGAAACGAAATTTACAGCTATTTTATGTACGTTCAGAGAAACGCTAAAGACCATGTATCTCTACGTAGTGTGCTAGCACTAGACCGTGCTATCTTCAGTATAACAGTAGTATATGTATACTGATGATGTACGCATTCAGTACGTACGTGTACCTAGATTATCTTGAGCTAGATGCATGCGTTTGCTTGCGGTTTCTGCAGAGCTTGGTCGTACGTGCACGGGACGTAGCTGGCGTCACACGTGAGAAAAGGACGGAATCCAGCTTCGTCTCCAACTTGGTACATGCAAAAGCCAAAGCAAGAGGAGCTAAACATGTGTGTTTGCCTTGGATACAGCTAAAGAGAGTTCAGATTGACACAGCCTTAACCCTGGTCTGAAAATATCTCAACTAGGCTCACTCATCACATCACACTCTTAAACACACTCAACTGTTAGTATTACTACTACCGTTACAACAAACAACACACATAAAAGGATGTGGCTTTTGAGAGGTGAAGCTAGTACTACAATTGTATGCAAGTACTATATATATGTGCATGAGCCAACAGCAACAGGCGACATGTTCATTGACACACCTTCATGGACGTTTAAGCCTTTTAGGCCGGCTGGGTGAGTGCAATTATAGCCCTAAGCATGCACATTTTTGTATGTATGTATCTATCTATCTACACTTTGCATTCTTTATGGTATCAGTCTCGAGCTAGCGCTTTTGAGAAAGTTGCCGCGGCTTCCCCGGCTCAGTTAGTAGCGAGAGGATGCTATGTACACTTTTGTCATTTACGCTAATTAACCAACTATTATTGTGCAGGAGGAGCCTGCAGTTTTGTCTTGTACGCAAACCATGCACAATGATGGCAGCTACGAGAACACATGCACCGGCTAGAAAGCACTTCAGTTTCGCAAGTAGGTAGCTTGCATACCATTGCCGCCGGCAAGACGAGCAGCGCCGTACGCACCGTCGCGTTAAAGCTCACGACATCGTGAGTGACCAAGTACGTGGTTTCAGCAGTGGCGTTCACGGATCAACGGCGACGCATGGGGCGACGGTGCTCGCTGCTGCCATTGTCGTCGAGGGATGATCTAGCAAAGCTCTGCGAGTGTGAAAAGGACGCGAGGAGAAGGAGAAGAAGCATGTCGCCCTGCGACTTCAGATGATACACATGCACGAGCTCGCGTAGCTTTTGCCTTTAGTAGGGATGGCAGGTAGACCCCTGAGTTGAGGTCCCTATAGATTCTGCACCCAGCGGGTATGAGTTCATTCCGCTCATAGATCTAGCGGGTCGGGTAACTGAATTATAACAGGTCAGGTGTGAGCTTGTACCTATACCCGTGGGTGCCCATGAGTCACCCGAACCGAAGTTAACATCGCACTGCCTAGCCTACTCGCACTTCCAGTGCCCTAAAGCCTTTTGCCTCGCACTGCCCTAGTGCCCTCGCACTCACAAAGCACATCGCTGCCGCCACCGCCACTCAGTCTTGGAGCCCACCTCGACGCCTCTCTCGTGGCCTTCAACTCCAACCAACTCTCCTCCATCCGATGGAGATGGAGCCAGGCTCACGGGCGCCGGTATGTGTAGCTCCCCACACATCTCTCTCTCCCTCCTCTCACCTCTCTCTCTCCCCCCCATCATCTCTCTCTCCCTGACACGCAATCGGTTTCTCTCTCCCTAATGCCCCTCAGCTCTCTTTGTCTCTCTCACAAAACAAGATGAGAAGACAAAAGCTGACTGCGACAGCTTAATGGTTATAGGACTCCGAGTGCCAACATGTTTTACGTGGTCATCTATAAGCACTCAGAGTGCCAACATATCCTACGTGGTCATCTATAAGTACAAGGCTTATGCACAGTCACCACCTGTCTGGAGCTTGTCCTTGGCGTCGGTGCGTCCTGGTGGCTCCTCGGCTTGAGCGACAAACCACGATTAGGGATGACCTGGATTCCGTTGCAAGGCTCTCCTTTGGTACCTGTGATTGCGCGAGAGGATCATGAACGCATCCACCACAGAGAGAAGGAGATAGTGCTCGATGCGTGCGAAGGGGAAGCCTGCTAGGGGTTCTTGGGCCGAGGCCTGGCCATGGCCCAGCTGGCAGCGTGTAGCCGAGGTGCTCGATCACCGCGGAGAGGAGTGCCATCATCGGGCCGAAGGAAAAGCAATGAGCGCAAAAGAAGGAGGAGGGCGAGGGGAACCTCACTATGTGCTTGTTTGGTCGGAAGGAGCGTTGCAACGGCAGCTCGACGTGCGATCGGATCGGGTAGTGGTCGGAGTTGGGGAAAGGGTTGAACGAGGTTCGGGCGCTGTGGATGGTGCTCGGTGGCAGCTCTGCATTGTGCTCTGTGCTCTGGCCGGGAGAGGGAAGGACGAGGGAGAGGGAGAGGAGGGAGGTGTAGCACCCTTTAAAGGGCTCGAGACGACAACGTCTGTGGGCCAGTGAGCTCTGTTTTTTGAGAGAGATAGAGAGAGAAAAGAGGGAAGAAGAAAAGATGAGATGTCATATGACAAGTGGGGCCCACTGCCACATGTGACCCATGTCGAACAAAACCACTATCAAAACCACGCGGGGAGGAAAAAATCCGGTATAGATAGTTGAGGGAGGTAAAATATCTGGTTTTGCAGTTGAGGGGGGGGGGGGGGATGGACTCGGGCAATAGTTGAGGGAGGCAAAATGGATATTTTTTCCTTTTCTTTTTGATTTTTTATTCTAAGTACTACAGTATAGTTTAATCTCTGGGATTTATGTTTGTATTTTTGGTCTTTCATATGCACACAACAATTGAAAAGATCGAATTCAACAAATTTTTAAACTTAATTCACAATTTTAAAAGTCATATCCAACAATTTGTAAGACTCATTTCAATATTTTATGAGAGCTGTTTCAACATTTTTTATAACTTGTTTAATATTTTGTACATAATTTGTTGAAACAATATATTTGGATTGTTGAAATAGTCCACCAAATTATAGAAAATTTTAAAATATTGAAATAATCCAACAATGTATATATATATATATATACACGACAACTCTATTATGCACATATGTGCAGAACAGACCTAGACTACGTACTAGCCTACCGATCGAGCCAGGCTTCCTTCCCCACGTGCGCCCTGGCCGTACACAAACTACGGGAGCCAATTCACTAATGGCACACATACATCCAACCCACCCACTAGAGAAAGCATGCATGCTTGCAAGAAATCTTTTGTTGATTCTAATAGTTAAAATGCAGTATCTCTAGAATCGCAGATTCGATTTTTGATCCATTTAAAGCATATTGTTGGAAAAAATATGCTTAACAAAATGAGTTTTAGGATCATAATATAGTTACAACATGGTAGACACTCTAGTTATAACATATTGAATAATATAGTTACAATATTGCTGATTGCAACATAGTCTCAACATTATCGAGTCAGTACTAATTACAACAAGGTAGATACTCTAGTTACAATATGGTAGATAATCTATTTACAGCATGCGTTGAGTGTGGACTAGTCACTCTAGTTACAATATATTGAACAATATAATTACAACATTGCCGATTGCAACATGATAACAATATTGTTGAGTGAGTACTAGTTATAACATGGTAGATACTCTAGTTATAACACGGTGAACACTCTAGTTACAACATTGTAGGTAATCTAGTTACGACATGTATTGTCGAGTGCGGAGTAGTTATAACATGGTAGACTCTCTAGTTACAACATGGTGAATAATATAGTTACTACATTGTTGATTGTAATATGGTCGCAACATTGTTGAGTGAGTACTAATTACAACATGGTAGATGCTCTAGTTATAATATGGTAAACATTCTAGTTATAACATAATAAACAATCTAGTTACGACAGCACTATCAAGTGTTGACTAGTTATAACATGGCGGATTCTCTAGTTATAACATGCTAAACAATATAGTTACAATATTATTGATTGCAACATGATCACAATATTGTTGAGTGAGTACTAATTATAACATGGTAGACATATTAGTTATAACATGGTAGACAATCTAGCTATGATATGAATTGTTGGGTGTGAACTAGTTACAACATGATAAACACTCTAGTTATAATATACTGAACAATATAGTTACACCATTGCCGATTGTAACATGTTTGCAATATTGTTGAGTAAGTACTAATTACAACATGGTAGACACTCTAGCTACAACATGGTGAACACTCTAGTTACGACATGGTAAACAATTTAGTTGCGATATGCATTATCGAGTGTAGATTAGTTACAACATGGTAGATACTCTAGTTACAACATGCTGAATAATATAGTTATAATATTACCGATTGCAATATGGTCGCAATTAGTTACAATCAGTCAGTCTGGATAAGTAAGTTGCAATCTCGTTATGCATATAGTTATAACCGCTCTATGCCTATAATTACAATCACTGTATGATTGTAATTATTTCAAAGTTTGTCAAAATATATCTATGATGAATCTAGTTTTGTTAAGTATATATTTTTTTAAGTAAAATGCTTCAAACGGCTCGTCAATCAAAGTTACCGTTTAGAAAAAAAATGTTTAAAAAATTAGAATGAGAGAGGAGGTGTTGGTGGTAGTGGATAGGAGTGTGCTTGGTTGGTTTGACTAGTGCACGTGTTAACTTGGTTAACTACTCGGTCGGATGCGCGCAGGGCTATGCGCATTCTGTAAGTATGCTATATGTATATAAAATAGATATATATTATATTGGATCTTGTTTGGTTGAAAATATGCTAGAGTAGTTAAAGAGTCCTAAAAAATCGCATCATGCCAACGGAGCGCATTCATAGCGCAGCCACCGGTCACCATCTTCTCGAGATTTAGAAAGAGATAAGTGAGGCGGGCTCTTAGCGAAAACGTAGGAAAACTCTCTTCTTTTTATTGACTTCTTTGCCTTCTCCCTTTGAAACCCAAGCGAAAAATGCTGAATGGTTGCCCGCCGTAGAGCTCACAGATGGCTCGCATGCACCCATCCTTGCAACTTAGCAAGGTGGCACCCATACTAGCTTTGCCGCACTCTTCTTCTTCTTCTTCTTCTTGGATCGGCTACCTTTGCCATACTACGTGTACTAGGGTGCATGCACAACACTTTTTTAAGCAGAGACAGCAGCTTTTCTGGCTCCCTTGCATTACTTGCATGTAATGCAAGGGTAGAAAGCGACGAAATGAGAAGCAGAGCTGACTAAGTTCAGCCATGGTTACAGCGAAATGAAACGCACTATTTCACGGCTAGTGACAACAGTTTCTGGAACATCAAATCCCAGCACCTCTGGAGGGAATACGAGACTGTGCCAAATTTAGGAAAGATTACAGACAATGGGCAGGCGGTGAGGCGAAAAATACCAGCCCAGATAGGGTAAAGCCTTTGATACGATATATTTGCAATTGTGATACAGATGAATAACATTGCAGGGGCCAGGAGGCGCTGTTTTCTTCGCTCAATTATGTATGGCACAATATTCCCCTCAACTTGGACCTCCATGTAATATGTGGCACGGAGGAAATCGCAGAGTCCACTAGTCTTATATATGCAGTTCCAGTCCCATGAAGCCATTGGATGACAGAGGAAGCTGGTTGTTCGTCGGTCATGTTCACTTATAGGGCGCGAACAGAATCGATGAGTTGTGCCCACCGAATCCGAATGAGTTTGATAGCGCCACCTTCACTTCACATCTCTCCTTCTGTGATCCAACTAAGATGCCCAGATCCTGTATCAAGATTGACATCGAAACATTTGTATCAGCGACAAATGAAGTTGTTGGTTAAAACTGAAAACACCATTCAACATATAGACTTCATGTAGATTCAGCTTATTTAGTAGAAGCAGAAAGAAGACAAGAACACCATTAAAACTTGCATCACTAAAGGAGCTTACCACAATTTTCTCTGGATTATCTAAATTCAGATTTGGATGGACCCACCCAGTTCTTATAGCCTGAAATGAGCAACAAAGAGAAATATAACCATGGTGAGCTCACCATGTTTGCATTGAAACTGGTAACATATCTCATGCTCTGGAATGATGATAATTGGAGTTATGGAAAATGGTAATAAAGAATGAAAGACAGGTCACAACTATACAGGAATGAAACCCAAGTGATCACATTTATTGTAAAAGAATCATTGTTGTCTGCAATATCATATTGAATATACTTTGCGTAGGATAATTGGAGTAATATCCAAGCAATCAATGCCTATGGATCTTCTAGAAAAGAGTATGAGGAAATTGGGTGAAGCAAAAGCTGTGGCTTTAAGATAAACAAATGGGAACCAACCCTACAAACGAGGCAGATGTAGTCGAAGTTTTAGATAACTAGCTTCAGTACCGCTCACAGAATAAAGATTTCAGTGAGAAATTGAAGAATCCTGAGCAACAGGATGGAGCACAAGGAATAAACAGTTAAAGCAATAAACATACAATGGCTTCAAAAGGTTGTTGCCACTCAAAAAGGGAAAAGTTCAGTATATTTCCTTTCAAGAGCAGATTGAGATATTAAGATTCAAAGTTATATGATAATTGCTTCTGACACTAGCATTTCAACTTAACTTCACATTTGGCCAACCTATATTCTTTTGACATGAATTAGGGCGAGAGTCTATGTGCAAGCAAGGAGGCAGAAGTAACAAGCCCTTTCAAAGGGAACAAAATCAGCTAATAGACACTAGCCATTGAAATAGTTAACAACTAATGTTCTGAGCATGCACCCTTCACTCCAAATAATTAGTGTGTAGTCTGGATCCAAAAGGTACCACAGCTGTGCAGGAGCAACGCATGTCACTAATACAAGCAGCCCGACATAGACGAGACACTGCACTTTACAGCAGTTTACCGCTCCACAAAGAACCAAGAAAGGAAACCACTGGCTAATGCTATGCTAAGATGACCACATGCTTAGATATCAAACTAAACACTACAATGATAAAAAGTATCACAGTTGAGTTTCCAAGGGATGTTTCAAACTTTCAATAAACTAAAACATTCAACTAGATCAGTATTAGAACTCAGGAAAAATCCTAAATGTCAATAAACATGCAAATACATACTTTTTCCAAATTTATGAGCAAAGAAGGATGAAACTTCCAAAGTTGCAATAATAGTATTATGTGATGTGCCTATTATATGGAACCCAATACACGTTCAATAAAATTCTATATCAATATTTCCTTTCAGTATTTTTGTTTCTTGTCACTTTGATTTTTACAAGCCTTCCCTAGTTTGGATATAATACAAAACTCCAAATTTACCAGTTCAGATGTTCTCTGTGAATGATAAATGATATATGAAATGGTCATGTGAGAACGCAGTAGATTGTTTCACCTGATAAAACCGTTAAAGACACTGATCAGATATGTCCCATTTTTTTATAAAAAAAATGTAACAGCTGATGTGCCAATTTTTCAGTTATAAATCACCAATTGCACTGGATATCACCATACCATACTGGATACATATATGGAAAGGTACAATGAAAATGGAGAATGCAACACCATAAATGTATATTTCATATTCCATGAAGTAAAATTTTGCATTAGTGATAGAATAATACAAGTAAATACAGGCGCTGTAAAAGGAAGAAGACTTCCTACCTGTATAGAAGCAACAGCTTCTATTCCACCAGCTGCTCCTATAAGATGGCCAGTCATTGATTTTGTTGAGTTCACCCTTAGCTGCACCCCAAAAAAAAAAAAGCATATAGATGGTTTACTTCATAAAATTGCTGTAGCATTGCTGGCATCAGGTGTTATACTTGAGGGTTCTGGCTGAAACACCGCACGATAGCCTCATACTCCTTCAAGTCACCCGATTGTGTAGATGTTGCATGGGCATTGACATAGTTGATTTCTTCCCTTGCTACCCCTGCATCATCTAGTGCCTTTTCGATGCAGAGAGTAATTCCTCTTCCTGATATTGAATCAATGAAAATATAGGAATCAGAAGGTCACATTAGATTTAGGTAGGAAAAAAGAAGGATAAGCACAACAAAGTTAAGATCTACATTTCACCTTCAGGATGTGGCTCAGTCATGTGGTACGCATCACATGTGAAGCTTCCACCTAGAAACTCAGCATATATTTTTGCACCTCTTTCCTGGAGAACATGCACAGATATCAGAAAGCCTTAACGTTTGAACAAAATAGCAAGTCACCCAACTGGAAAAAAGCAACAGGATATATGAAAAGGAACAAAGACAATTGCATGTACAAAACCTTAGCGTGCTCAAGTTCTTCCAATACAAGAACACCGGCCCCTTCCCCCATAACAAAGCCATCACGGTCCTGCAACACGAAAGATAAATCATCACAATCTAGCATAAGACGTGGATCAAGTCAGTAAGTTTGTTACATCAACAAGGTGCTGGTACATCGCGAATCAGGATGTACTAAATGATGATAATTACTTATCATCCAGTAAATTTGGTCAAAAACTAATCATTTGAAATAAATCAGTAGGGAGAATGTGCATGAAGCAAATCATTTGACTACGATGATAAAAAGAGATTTTGCACACTAAATATACTAACCACATCCCAGGGCCGTGAAGCTTTCGTTGGGTCACTGTTTCTCTGTGAAAGAGCTCTGCAGGCCACAAAACCTCCCAATCCTTCATGTAATGGTTAAAATACTTGAAACTGCAAAGACCAAGATAAACTATGGAAAACTGGAGTTGAAAGAACGAAGAATTGGAGCCACATACCAATTGGGATAAGCGGTGCATCAGAACCACCACAGAGCATAACATCCTGCAAGATTACAAATAAGATCGAAAACAAGATGTTACATGTAGAAGAGAAAATGCAAAGATGAAGTTGCTTACAGCTTCCCCTCTTCTGATATGGTTTGCTGCATTGAGGATACAGAAGTTACTGGTAGCACAAGCAGTGGAAATAGAATAGTTTGGTCCCATCCATCCCTGTAAATCACAGAAAGTATGAGCTGTGGAGAACAATGATCGCTGTTACCCACATACAAAAATTATACAAAAGAATGAAAGGACAGATCATATCGCACCAGATCCATTGCAAGGATTGCAGAGCCCATATTTGTAGTTGCAAAAGGAACACAAAACGGGTTCATTTTCTTGTAAGAGACCCTCAGTGCTTCAATTGCATCATTAAAAACCTGCTTGACATTGCATCATAACTTGTATGAAATTATGGGAAACAGGTGTCTATCAATAGTTAAAGTTCATTGAGATATAACTAATTTAAGTATATTATGATAATTCAAACCTTCATGCCACCCATTGCAGAACCAACGAGAACCCCACATCGGGTTTTGTCCAATTCATTCCTGAGTTCTTCGGTGAGTCCACCATTTTCTAATGCCTTCTTTCCAGCAGTTATCAAATATAGCATAAATTTGTCCATCCGCTTAGCAAGCTTAGGTGCGACCCAACCCTCTGTAGAAAAGGATTTTATCTCTCCTGCGATTCTCTGTATTAAAGTCCATATATCAACCACTGTGTGAAAATATTCGACCAAATTGCAAAACTGGCCCTGGCACCACTCCCCATAAATTGAAGAAAATCATATGCTCTGTATTACCGTGGGGAAGTTGGAGCAGTCGAATCTCTCTATCTCGCTTATTCCACTAACACCATCCAGAAGGTTGTTGTAAAACACATCGGGATCATGGCCCAATGGTGTCACTACACCCATTCCAGTGACAACCACCCTCCTTTGTTTTATATGAGGCTTCTTCTTTTCGATAACACCTCTTTCAGCTTGTAAGGCAACGGCCATGGTCATTCCTGCAAACCATAATTCTTTTTGTTGAGATCCTTGTCTGCTTGAGTCAGAAAATATGGCAAACAAACGGCTTCTGGAAGAGGTAGGACAACAGCATGCTCCACAAACATGCACACGATGTCATCAGGTGCCAAATAAAACTAGAAAAGTTTGCTTGCTTGATTCAAGAGATGGCATCAAAAGTTAAACCAAATAAGGTTCCTAGCAGGTCAACGGTCGTGGAGTAAATTCAAGTGTAATTCTTATTACAAAATTTTCTTAGCATTTCGGAGTCTTTCACACCTTTCCTTTTGATATTATATAGTAGCACAAATCCATTCTATCTCAATTCTTAAGTTAAAACATGTGCTACTAGCAAATGCAAACAGGCAGAGCCAGCCAAGCTGAAAGAAAATGATGTTGAAGACATAGTTCACCAGTCACCACAAGCCAGTGCATCCCAAGCAGAAGCAGGGGAACCTGACGGCGAGGCCAAAACCCCCCACGCGGACTAAACTCTACTCAGTATACCAAGATTCTTAGCACAATCCAGGGAATAATCCTCCTCCTCCACTCACACCACGCATCGCACGCGCACAATGTGACGCCCGAAACCGGATAAAACTCGCACCTTTACCCCAGGCGATACAACCGATGCTCTGAAATTACACTAGGATTCGCACGTACGGTCATGCAAGGATCCAGCAAAACGAACAAAGGACATAAGGCAATGGAATGGGCGAGTGTGTGTGACTCGTCTCACCAGAGTGCGCCGCGCCGCGCCGACGCGCACCCGGGCGACGGCGCTGGCCGAACATCACGCCGCCTCCGGTGCAGCAATGCTTCTGCTTGTGCTCATCGGCATCGCACGCCGCCGACAAGCACGCGGCGACGAGCCACGTGCAAAGCGGGCCCGACACGGCCGCCATTGCCCGCCTCCCCCGGTAGTGCCCGCTTCCCAGCTCACGATCCGCTGGATCCCGCGCACGCGACGGGGCCGCACGGGTCACTCGGATTCGGCGCGGGCGGGGCACCAGGTGCGCGCGCCGGCGAGGTGGCGTCCAAGAACCGCGGGGGGCAAGAACCGGGAGCACGAGATGCGGGCGCGATGGCTCGGGGCCGGAGAAACGAACGAGGCGGGGACCGGAGCACGAGGAGGAAGAGGCGCGTCGACCTCACGAGGAAAGGAGGCCGCTTGCGCGCATCGGAGTGGAGAGGGCAAGAGTCGCCATTGGCAGTGCCAAGTGCTCGACGCGAGGCGTGGGAGAGAGGGGACGACTGGAGGAGGGGGAGTTTAATATAGGAGGAGGAGAAAAATGGGAGATTTTTGTGGCCTATTCCAATTATTTTTCATAGCATTTTGGCCCCTGTGATTTGAGGGGTTTATTTATATAATCCTAAAAAGTTTAAGAGGTTTAGACTTGGAGAGACAAGTTAGTGAAGATGGGATCATGGGAGGGAGATGACAAGGACCATGGAAATAGACTAATGGAGGTTTAAGGGTTCTACTGCATCAAATTTTTGTTTTGGTTTTGGCTAGTAGGTGAGAGAGTCCATGCAAAAAATAGAAAATGGTGAGAGAGACTCTGAGTACGTGTGTATGAAAGAGAGAGGGAGAGGGAGAGTGGGGACCCTTATTTTGGAACTTGATGCCAAGTATTTTGGCACGGTTCTGGCCTTACACGAGAGATAGCGAACAGATTTGGGGTGAGATTAGAGTTCATGGGCGACTGAAAGTAGACAGCAGAGGTGCCAATTTGCCGGACCCACCACGGTGTGGGATAGGCCAAGAAACAAAATATACTGCTTATTTTACAAGGGTGTATTTTAATTTTGTGGTTAATTAGATACCTGACACTGTAATTTTGCCAGTTTTGAAATGTACCACTATAAAGTTGCGAATTCGAAACATATCATCATGATTTGCTTCTTCTTTAAGGATGTATTTGGTTGAAAGAATATCTTTAGATGGGAGATGTCTATCCATTTTTTGATGTATTTGATTAGAGGTAAAGCTGGATGGAATGGTTCACCTAAAAATAATATTATCCTCAGATGCTCGATGAATTCATCCCATAAATTGGTCAGATGAAGCAATCCATATTCTGAATGAGTTTTATCAATATTGATGTGACATAGAGTAAATACACTTTTCTGTTAGCACGTTTTAAGTGAAAGTATTTTCTAAACCGTTTATTGGATTTGCGATCGAATTATATCATTATATTCATTGCAATTAAATAAAAAATAAGATCACATATGATTATATTTTAATAAAAAACTAAATATATGACAAGCGAGTCCCATAAATTTGGCTAACTCTACTCAAGTTTTATCTGCCTAACTAAATGATAAATTGAATCATCCTATCCATACTACTAAATAAAAAATTAAATCACTCCATTCAACAAAATATGAATAGCTATATTCCATCCAATCTTATTCTCCAACCAATCGCAACTAAGAAATGCCCTCTCTCATGATCTATATGCTGCTCCTCTCCGTTGTCTCCAGGCACCATTGTGGTCGTGAGCCACTACTGCCGCCATCCATGGTTGTCGTTGTCCAGTGGCCCATGAGACGGGGTCGTCACCGAGTTCCCCCCTTCCTGATCCTTCTCCTTGCCCTCCTTCTTGTGATGTGGTGTGGCGATGTGGCAGCAGAGAGCTTAGGGCCGGTGGTGAACACGACAAGCATCGACGAGGACGATTGTATCCGGCGGCATGGCGTTGCCCCGAGTTCACGACGGCAGGATCTGGCAACATTGTGACAGAGACAGCTGGATGCAGAGGACGAGATGCCCGAGTAAGGAGGGAGGAGCTCGACGGCGGCCATCTCTCGTCACCGGCCATGGGGAGACGAGGATGGAGATGAGCAGAAGGAAGGAGAGAGAAAATGGGGAGAAGGGAGAAGATAAGGCAATTTTTTATAAAAAGCTTCAGAATGGCATATTTACAATTTCAGATTTTGTATGGGCATATTTCAAAACCAGCAAAATCAGTGGCATAGATCTAATTAATTCTTTTATTTTGCGAGGTGTACAGGCACCATTTGGTACACGAAATTGTAGTTTGTGTAGTAACTTTTTGTAAAAAAAAGAAGGTTTTAAAGAATTGAGATATACTTCTAAAACTTCTATACTTGCATATAAAATTTGAATTTCAAATTCAATAACAAATGAGAGGAAGAAAATGAGAAATTTGTAATAAATTACAAATAAAAAGGGAAGGAAAAATAGAAAATGGTACTGCTCAAGTGAGCTTATCATTTTCATTTCTTCTAAAAATATATTGAGCTGAACTTTGTATTCTAAAGATTATACAATACACCATATACTACATATACAGTTTTCTTGGAAAAATTTATGTGTACTTGTTGAGGTTTGTACATCATAGTGCCCATGATTTACGCACATGTGAGGGTTTTCAACGATTAATTTATAAGCATGTGATAAGAGGCCCACTCACGGGTGTGTACATTTGCGACATTCTTTAATCGTAAAAAAAAGTTTGTGCGTAAGTGCACCAATGAGGCTTATGCACTTAAAGTTGGCAGGTTTTTCATATTATCATATGGTTTAAATATGGTATATGTAATTTTTCTTATAATACCATAATACCCCTTGTTATGGGAAGCACTCGTCTTACTTACATCTAATATTGTAAGATACCACACAAAGTGCATAGTATGAAAACAAAATAGATGAATTTCTTATAAGGAATATAAATAACAGCGATGAAGCAACCATGACAAAGCATACAAGATTTAGCAAAACCAACATGAAATTTTTAAAGATAAACTCAAAAGTAGCTCAATGGATTGTTCGCAAACTGGTTAACCCTTTAGGGTCAATGAATTCTTTCCAATCCAACAACCTATTGCCAAAAAGTAACCTAGCCTCTAATCCTTTGGTGCGCTCTTAATTGCTTTTTTATATGTTTTAGATGAGTTTGGCTTGTAATTTTATACATGTCACAAGTTGTAAGGACTCTGACCTTGGTTACCCTGTGCCTCATGTATCAGTCCCTGGACTAAGTAGTGCATACGCACAGAATTCTTCAGAATGATATCAAATACATACTTGAATAAAATAGTATAAAATAGTTATCTGAACGACGCAAAAGATGGTCTTGTGGATAAGGATCCATGACAGACCAACTAAGCAGAAGAGCCTACAGCACAGCGGAGCGAAACGAATGATGCAACCCAATGCTACAAGCAACTCGGGTGCGGACACGACCTTACACTTCTTCTCTTTAACTTCATCTAGATTGAGGTTGATCTCCATCTCAACAATCTAAAAGCGACAAGACTGAGTACGGAAGATACTCAATAAGTCATATACTACTTCAAGGGGTTCATAGATGCATAATAGATTAATCAAGGATAAAGCTTTATGGTATAGTTTTAAGCGTAAAGCAGGTTTTATGCAGGTATCTAGTTATATTCTCTATTTTTAACATTTTGAAACAAAGGTAACCTGGTAACAAAACTTTTGAAACAGTTTTAAATCTAGAAAACAATAACAAGTTATATCTAGGGATTTCTCGGTCCTAGGGGGCCTACACCTCGCTCCGCGGTCCCTTTCATCATCTCTAGTGCACCTCTAGTATCACACAGCTCCTGACAGATTGAGCCAATAACCTCATCATACGGACATCTAGTCCACACACTCACTCATCAAGACACACGCACCCTAAGTCTAGTCAACGTGATTGCTGCTTCCGCATGTCCATGACTGTGAAAATAGCTATTCGAATAGGTTTACACTCTACAGAGTACACTATACCCACGCGATATGCTCAGCCTCCAACCGTTGCAAGCGAAGGAGCGAATCATACCGAGATACTCCAATCACCTTTTGTGCTGAGCTTTTCTATGAGATTTACCCCCAAGTACCAGAGGCCATGTACTAAAGGCCAGACCCCTTTTTAAGCCTAGGCTGGTTCTAGCAATCTTCAAACAGAGGGATAGATAGTTGACTGCTTGCTGTTCTCGGTCTCCTAGTATGATGCCCAACTCAGTCCGGTGAATGAGAAGCTAAGTCCTGCCCATTCAGGACGCATAGTTGCACGGGGTGGCTAGGCCAGACGGCGCAATGATTCGGTCTTTAAGCGGTCGGGGCATGTATCTTCTGGCAATGAACACCACAGAGGTGACTTAAGCCCTTAGGAGCATTCTCATCTAGAGTACTACTCCACCTTCCCTCGCCAAACAGTTTTCACCTATTTTATACATATATAGAGGTTTACACTCTACATAGGTTGTACACTATACCCATATGATATGCTCAGTCTCCAACCATTGCACACAGAGCAGTGAATCATACCGAGACACTCCAATCACCTTTCCTGCTAGGCTTTTCTATGAGATTGACCCCCCAAGTACCAGAGGCCATGTACTAAAGGTCAGACCCCTTTTTAATACTAGGCCAATTTTAGCAACCTTCAAACAGAGGGACAGATGGTCACTTGAATGCTCGCTACTCTTAGCCTCCTAGTATAATGCCTAACTCAATCCAGTGAAGGAGAAGTCAACTCCTACCCATTCAGGACGCATGTTTGCATGGGGTGGTTAAGCCAGACAGCACAGACTCGATCCTTAAGCAGTCAGGGCATGTATCTTCTGGCAATAAATACTACAGAGGTGACTCAAGCCCCTAGGAGCATCCTCATCTATAGTACTACTCCACCTACCCTTGTTAAACAGTTTTCACCTATTTTTACACATCACCCACTACATCCCACAAAATATCAAGGATTTTACAACCATCATGGAATTCTGAACCATCAAGGATTCACGGTATATGAGTTATCATTGATAACAGTAAATCTTATCTTCGAGGATATGTGTTTTAAAAGCGATGTCTCTGAGGAGACGTATTTAATCATAAGCATGCAAGATATCAATGCATTATCTATCATTAATATAAATACAATAGGTAATCCTATGGGGATATATATTTTACATGATAACATTTATGGCATGGCAACAGAATTAACTACTATAAGCAGTTTGTAAAAACGCAATACATAGTATATGCGATATAAGTCTAATTTTAGTTGATCATGTAGATTAGTTGAAAACATAGGTTCAATATGATCAAGGAGATACGACTTGCCTTCACGAAGGTCAATTCATGATTGATCTTATCGTTCGACTCTCCCGGGTTCTTCATCATCGGGCCTTGCCTTCAATTCCTTTCTCGTGTTCTCACTTAGAACTTTTACTTCGAGCCTACGCAAATTAATGACGAAGCGCAAATGACTAAGCAATGAAACACCAGAACATAACCCAAAGAAACACCAAAGTGAAAGAAGAACGACGGAGAAAACAGCAAAAGCTAACCTAGTGGAAAGGCAATCGACAATTCTTATCTAAGCGAAACTAATATACAGATAGCAGCGAGATCATTTAGCGAAGCTAGGTTAAGCTTTAACTTAGTCATTTTATTACCTTAAGAAAAAGCCTAAACAAGTTACTATCGACTAGGTGAATGTCTATTAGCTTAACTACTGGAAGGCGACAATTTATGGTTTCTATGTGTAAGTGAGTGCACGTGTCTCAACATCAACATATGTGCGATACTTGCGTCTATATGTATGTGAGCACATATACATATATGTGTAAGTATACCTGTACGAGATTATATATGCTTAAATGTCAGATTAATTAATCTAAGCTATAATGACATGTATTTATTTATCTAACTGGTACACTGGTTAAGTTATTACATTAATTATGCTAAGGTTAAATTCTATGGATTAAAGTATGAAATAACAATCTATTTTAATCACTTTTGAAAGATTAATTGTTTAGTTTATTTTAAAAACTAATCTAATTAGTAAAAGGGTTTAAACCTATACTTAAACATAAATATTTAATTATCTAAACTCAACTTTATTAAAGGCTAAATCTAAATCTAGATTAAACGTGGTGACATGAAAATAAATACCAGACTAGTAATTAAACGAACTCCAAAAATTACAAGATTTGGCAGGAAGATAAATTATGATTTTAGAGGAATATCTGCAAAAGAATTGCCGAAATTGGAGTTGAAATGGAGGACTTATGGCTCTCGAAAGATTTGCCGGAAATATAAATTTTGGAAAAAGAAAAGGGCACTATTGTTCTATGGATTCGGTCCATGAAGCTGTGGACCGGAGGGAATTTGTGAGGCGAGTGCACCGTGGACCGAACTTGTGGGCCATGGGCTTCACTATTCTGCGAAGTCGGTTCGCGGCTGTGGACCAGAGGCGCGGCTCGATGGATGGTCCACCATGGACCGAACTGGTGGACACATGTGTAGGGAATCGGTGACATCCTAAGAGGGTAGTGAATTAGGACACTTAGAACTATTTCAGCTCCAAAAACAACACAAGAGAAACTTCTATCAATTTCTATCTAAATATGCTCTAGATTTATCTAGTGTGTCTACTCTACCGATCAAAGCGCTTGCAACCTATCTAAGAAGATAAATTGCGAGTAAGTAAATGCGGAAACGTAAATAAGGTAGAGAGAGCAAACTCGGCACAAGGAATTTTTTTTTCGTGGTATCGATGGCAAGAATGTCACATCTAGTCTACGTTAGAGCTCCACAAATGATATGCTCCCGATCGGCACCCAGTCACGGCTCTAGAGCCACCAAATCACAAAGACAAGACCTCCACCCGTATGAGCTACCAAGCCACCAAGGCAAGGTCTTATCAGTAGCCTCTCTTCCGGTTCCTTGCCTCCGTGCTCACTTTAGAGCTTGAGCCACCAGGGCAAGGGTCTTCGCGTCCTCGTACATACTTCTTGTCGCCGCTCCACACCAAGTCGGATGGTCAACAAGCTTGAGCAACTCCGGCTCAAGTTACCGACGAGTCACTAAGACTCCAAGACGCCGACGTACCACTTGGTACAAACTTGGATCACTCATTGATTCACTCTCTAGACAGCAATCACCTAGCAATACACTCTCTAAGCTTACATGCACTGATCACTCTCTAATATATGCTTAATTCTCTTAGATGATCACTTTAAGTACTTTGATGGCTTAGATGTGTATATGAACTTCTCTAGAGTCCAGCAGCACGTCACTACATCAAATGTTAGTCTCATTGACTATGTTGTCATTAATCACTAAAATCACAAACTTTGTTCTGACTTCGATGGTTTCTTCATGTATTGCATCCATGAGACCTACTAATATATATTCTTGATAAATATGTTAGTCTCATTGACTAAGTTGTCATTAATCACCAAAATCATAAACATATCCTAATAGGGATATTTTCCTTACAAGGGCCAGCCAATGGGGCCCGCTCTCGATGAGAGGAGGGAGAGGCCAATGGGATAAGGCTCCAGCTGGGCTTTTGGGTGCGGGCGGCTCACAGGGGAAGGGAGAGTGGAGGGAGGCGACCGAGGAGAGGGAGGGTGGAGGCATGGAGGCGCGCTAGGAGGTCGGGCCGAAGATGGGAGGAGGATGGGCTTGTCGGAAGCTTGCGCGCGCATGGATCTTACCGGCGGTTTGGAGGGAAGGGAGGCAGGCTAGGAGGAAGTCCGGCTGAGCGGTCAGCATGGGCCGACAGCATAGGGAGTAGGACGCGGCGGAGAAGGCTAGAGTGAGGAGCTCGGCGTGCGCAGGGAAGGAGGAAGACGGGCCGAGGGAATACGACGGCGGTCGGAGAGGGAGATGGCCGGAGAGGGCGATGCTAGAGGAGGATGGGCTTCTTGGGAGAAGGGGCTCGCCGACGGAATAGGGAGGTGGCCGGCCGGAGCAGCCTCGCTCGCTGGTGAAGGTGATGCGGCACGGGCCAGCGACGCGAGGAGACAACGCGTAAGCGGCATGGCGCACGCAAGAGGCGAGCCACAGCGTAGCTCAGCAGGGGATCAGAAAATGAGAGGGAGATGCTCAGAGGTGGATGGCTGGTTTTCCCGGATATGGCGTGCATGGCGACGGTGCGGGGAAGGGCCAGGACGATAGCGTGGTGATTGTACGCGATCGAGCGACGGCGCGGAGCGGAGGACGACTGAGACTGAGGTGCGGTCGCGTCTGCATGCGGTGGCGTAGGACCAGCTGCGCGGGTGGACCAGCAACGTGGCGCGACTGCGCGCATGCTAGCGGCTCGGCACGGCCTCAGTCGGGCAACATGACACGCGGGCCGGTGGCACGAAGGCGGTGCATGAGTGATATCAGCGGCAGCGCGCACGGTGGCACAACGAGGAGGGCCGGCCAGCTGTGCGTGCCAGCGGGGCTGTTGGCTCGGTGGCGCGGCATGGTGGACAGTTGTGTGATGGCAGCAGCAAAAGAAGGACGTGGTGGCAGTGTGCGTTTGTGGAGAGGAGCAGCAAGAGAAAGAGGAGCAGAACAACACCGGTGTTGCTGCTGTTGTGCTTGTGTCGTGTGTGTGCTATGTGTTTGCATGTATAGCGCGAGGACTGCTTGTAGGTGAAGGAGAGAGAGGAAGAGAAGAAATGGGCATTTGCTACCGGTGAAAAGATTATAGAGAGGAGAGAGGATGGCCGGTGCTGCTCTAGTGTGAAAGCGGCAACCGGCGGTGACTTTTGGTGCCATGGTGTGAAAGGATCAGAGGGAGTGTGAGAAAGTAAGTTGGTTGGCAATTTCGAATGTATGTATCTGGGTTTGAAATTGAATGTATGAGGATTTAATGAATGTATTCGAATTCGAATTTGAATGTACGATGATTTAATTGAATAAATCAAATTTGAATTGAATTGGGGGAATTCAAATTGTATTTGAATCTGAAATGTACATTATGCTGGAACGATGAATTGGAAGAATTGGATTATAACTCGAATGATTTGAATACGAATCGATGAAGCTTTGAATGTATGGGGATTTGGGATATTTGGGATTAAATTCAAATAGGAGTATTTGAATTTGGATTTGGCATCAATTCAATTAAGACTATTTGAATTTGAGATTGATTCAAATAGAATATTTGAATTTGGAATTTAAATTGAGTTGGCATTAATTTAAATATGGGTATTTGAATTACGAAAAGATTTGGACTTGAAGTCTCTGGATTTGAGAGAGGTTTGATTTATAAAGAATGAATCCAATTGGATTTCTGTTAAATAGAATCTAAGGATAGATTTGAAATCGAGAGACCTTTAATTTCATTCTTCACTCAAAGAACCATAAAAGTGATTAAACCAAAATGCATATGATCAATTTATTGCAACGATTACTTTAGAAATTAATTTGATGATCTTGGGAATACTTATATATATATATATATATATATATATAGACACACACACGAGTATATATACATCAAATATATATTTTCTTGATTTTATACTGGTTTAATAATTAAAAAAATTAAATAAAAATGAATTTTGACTATTTTTTAAATACTAAAACTCAAGGTGTTACACAAGTGCTCCAAAACAAGCGAGAGTCATATTCGTAAGGAACTTCTATTTGCTTTTTTAAGAACGTGGAGCTGTTTCTAAAAGGATTAGATGTCCTTTGGCTACAGGAATGGACAATTTTTTGTAACACATATGTCCAAGCCCTAACTGCAATAAGATTTATTTTTTAATAATGAAACAAAATTCTAGCCTCCACGCCGTATGGTGCACACAACCCAGTTCATTATTACAGTCATTGTGCAAAACAAAAATATACCTAACAAAGCAAATAAAATAACATATTACATAGTAACTGCATCATCCACCGCATAACTTGCTATAATGTCGTCATCCATTCTTAGCAAAGACATCCATGGCTATCACCTCCGGATGTAGGCACACCTTGTTCACATCTTCCCACTCTTCTTTTTTCTATAGCAGCCTCCAATGCTGCAGCTAGTATGTTCCGCTAAAGAGTGACTGTGTCAAGGAAGTTTTTTTTAATCAAAAATAATATCTTGCGGTATAGCCATATAGCCCAACATAAAACCATTATACAATAAATATTATTTTCTTATGCTCTTGCCCAACACCCCTTAGCCAATCATCCATCATTTGCTTGACATTTCTAGGTTTGTTTATATCAAGAGCAATTTTGACAATTTGCTAAAGTGATTTAGCAAAATGACACTCAAAGAATATGTTTCTATGTTTTTACTATAGTTACAAAAGCAACATTTTGTATTCCCTCTCCAATTTCTTTTTGCTAAATTATTTGTAGTCATAATAACCCCTTTTTTTCACGTGCCATTGGAAAAAAATTATCTTCAATATTTTTTTTTTATTGCCATAGGAAGTTACTTGAGGAGGAAATGTCCGTATTAGTCATGTGGTGATATATGGATCGAACTGAAAATTGTCAGTTCTCTTATAAGCAGATATGCTTGCAATATTAATATCTAGAGCTAAAAGTGATAGAAAATAACATGATTGATTCTACATTTGATAGATGATGATTTATCTATTCTGCAATATGCGGATGACACCATCATTTTCATGGACCATAATATGGAACAGGCTAAGAATATGAAACTCATCCTATATGTGTTTGAGCAGCTCTCGAGGTTGAAAATAAACTTCCACAAAAGTGAGTTATTCTGCTATGGTGAGGCAAAGAAATGCGAAGACCAATATACACACTTATTTGGTGCAATACTAATGCATATCCTTTTAAATACCATAGCATTCCAAAGCGTCACCGAAAATTAACAAATAGTAATTGGAAGTAGGTTGAAAATAGATTTGAGCAGAAGTTGAGCAGTTAGAAAGGGAAGATAATGTCAGCTGGAGGCTGATTAGTGCTTCTTAATTTAGTCCTCAATAGTCTTTCTATTTTTATTATGTCTTTCTTTGAGATCCCACATGAAAGTCCTAAAAAGGTCAGATTACCTGCGATCTAGGTTCTTCTGGCAAGGAGAAAATCACAAGAAAAAAATATAGACTAGCACGTTGGGATATTCTTTGCCAACCAAGGACCATGTGGGTTTAGGTGTTACCAACCTTTCGATCAAAAATATCTGCCTCAAGTTGCTTAATAAGGATAAGATTTGGCAATAATTGCTCAGAAATAAGTATCTTGGCTCTAAAACGCTTACTCAAATCCAATGACAACAGTAGATTCACACTTTTAGATTGGTCTTATGAAAGTTAAAAATGAATTCCTCAAATAGGGTTCTTTTCAAGTACATAATGGGAAGTAAACTCGTTTCTAGAATGATATTTTGACTGGGTAAATGCCCATTAGGCTAACAATTTCTCTTGATATACCAGGTGGTTAGACATAAACAAGACACAGTCGCGGAAGTAATGAGAAGCATACCTCTAATTCTTCTGCTGACCGATCAATGGAAACATACTAATTGAATGGCAACGATTGATGTTGTAACTTGTTCATATCCAGCTCTCTAATGGTAGAGACATTTATAATTGGGATCTGCATGGGAAAGGGGAATTTACTATCCAATCGATATACAAACAAATGATAAACCACCCCATTAGCATCCCAAACAAGTAGCTTTGGCAACTTAAGCTCCCGTTAAAAATAAAAAATTTCTTATAGCACGTAGGGTGTGGGGTGATTTTGACTAAAGATAACCTGGCTAAAAGAAACTAGAAGTGTAGCCTCATATGCTCATTTTGTAACCATAATCAAAATATCCGGTACCTTTTTTTTTAATGTTCCTTGACTAAGACAATCTGGTATATAATCAGAATAGCCTTAAGTATTAAGAAACTGAGGAACATTTCATAGACGATGGTTACATGGTTACGAGAGATAGGAGCTAAGAAAAGAGAAGAACCTTAGTTGTGATTGCAGTAATATTTTAGGTTATTTGGCTTTGTCGAAATGATATAGTGTTTCATAAAAAAATAAATATATATTTCATGTAAACACTATTCAGATGTACTTACTAGCTAAGTTTTTAGAGACTGCTACACAGGGAGGATCGAATGGAAGAGTTTATAAATATTTGTCATATGTTGTAGGTGGTAGCAATAGAACTCTTCAGCAAGCACGGATGGACATGTAGTTATAAATTACAAGTGTCATGACTCTTTATTCTTTTTATCATGTTTCATCTCCGTATGGTGTTAGCTATATATATCGGGATATTGTAATAATGAATTGTTGATCATATATATCTCAGGATATAAAAAGCCGTATGCTTTACCCATTTACTAAAATTTTACTATTGTTAAGTTCAAGCCCAATATCCACATAAATGAGAGGCGATATATTCTCCAAATTAAAGAATAAGCCAGCATCGATGCATGGCTACCTACCCCAGGATCCTAGTAGGTAGTAGCTCGGTTCGGTGAGCCGAGCACCGATCGATGATGGCAAAATGAACCGGAGGAGATGACTGAAGAGCGTTGGAAAACTTGCCGAGACCTAAACAGGGGTTCATTGACTAAGCTTGCCATGGGTGCAATATTTTTCATGAGTTCCACGTGCAGACCGCCGTGTTTCATTCGGAGCAAGCCATGCATAAATATAAGCGCAGAACAAACACACGATGCGCGCAAATTGGATGCAGACACCTGCACTTCTTTTTCACCTCCTATATGCACAAAACAAAAAAGCCAACAAATCAGTTTGTGTCATGTCACCTACCATTCCACCCACCAAACAAGCTTGCATATAGTGAATCTTTTATTAATTCTAATTATTAAAATATAATATCTCTAGAAGCACAGATTAGATTTTGATCCGTTTGAAACATACTATTGGAAAAATGTGCTTAACAAAATGAGATCCATGAAAGCTATATTTTGATGAAGTTTTAGATCTTAACGGAGTTACATTTATGTAAGTCATCCGGTTGCGCTTTGTGATATACTATAGTTACAACTTAGGTTCTAGTTATGATTCAGAAACAGCCGAGTTACAACATGCTAAAAAATATAGTTACAATATGATACACTTTAATTACGATAACATAATTACAACATGATAGATATTGTAGTTACGATAATGTATTATAAAGTGAGTACTAATTGCAATATGGTGGACACTCTAGTTATCATATAGTAAACACTCTAATTAATATATGATAGATAATCTAGTTACGATATGTATGATCAAATATGAACTAGTTATAATATGATAGACACTCTAGTTAGAATATGCTGAATAATATAGTTACAATATACATGATCAAGTGTGGATTAATTACAATATAGTAGACAATCTAGTTACAATATACTGAATAATATAGTTACAACATGCATAATTAAATATAGACTAGTTATAATATAATAAACACTCTAGTTATAACCATATATAGAGAGAAAGTTCAATGGAGTGGGTGCAATGTTTTCAGCGGAGTCTTACCAGAGTTTTCATGCGTCCCGTGAAAATTCTCGTGTAGAGCGAGCCATTTTTCATGAGATTTCCATGTGGGGTGCAATGTTTTTTTTATGAAAGTTTAATTTTGTCGGAGATGTATGCTTTAACAAGACTTTCACGTACAAGATGCAATGTTTGACACTTGTCGTGTACGATAGCGATGTTTTTAGGAGGGTTTCATGTACATGAACCTATGTTTTACATATCAAAGATATGAATGTACCAAGCACAATTTCAAAACATTACAGTTTTTTTTTCTGAAAGTGAGCAAACAAGTTTAAATATGTCTTAGTTTACTTGTGATAAGTGATTGATAAAGTATTGCTTTGGTTTGATGATATTTTGATTGCATAAGCATATTTATATGTTGCAATTATAATCATAATTAATCAAAATTGAAGGAAATTGAGTTGATATAGTTTTATCAAAATCCAGGAAAAATTACACTCACTAGATAATCTAATGAGCACTTAGAGACAGCACCAGAGCTTTTAACAAAGATGCAGATGTTCAGTGTCAGAGCCTTTCTACACATCAGATAGTCCCGTGAGCAAAGATAGTACACACCAAAGTATTCTTTTTTTGGTAGCAAAATTTGAATGTTACACCGGATAGTCCGGTGTTCAGGAGATGTGAACACCGGTCAGCTTTCTAGAGAAGTATGTCAGAAAGAAGATACACATCGAACAGTCCGATGATGAACTGTGTGAGCACCAAAGGCTTCACCGGACCAATTAATAGAGATATTGCAGAATGAGGTTTGATGTAATTGTAGTCACCGGATGATCCGGTGATGGACCTTGGACTCATCGGAGGGTTTTCTAAGAGGTTTTCAGAGAAGAAATCGTTGTACTCACCGGAAGGTCCGGTGTTCAAAGACTGTACACACCGGAATATCTGGTGTTCACATTTTTCTTTGGTATGTATTTTTTAATAGGAATTTGATTTGAACTAACTTGTGATAAGTTTACATGGTATTTTGGAGATACATGTCTGTTTGTCTCATGATGTGTAAGTAATGGATGAAACTTAGCGACCGAGGGCGGGATGATCGGTGCCAAGTAGAGTGCTTGGTGCCAGAGATCGAGGAGGCCAAACAGGGTCGAGGGTGATCCTAGCTATGCATATGGAGGTCAAGAAAAGCTTAAAATGAAGAATGAAAATGGTGTGTTGACAAAGTCAAACGAAGGGGATGACGGTGCAAGTGAGGGGTCAAAAGCGGGAGAGACTTGCCGGCGATCAAGATCATAAGATGGAGTACACACATCAACATCAGAATGCTTGCATGATGTCAAAGCATGCAGCTATGAGTCACACTTTGAGAAGCGTGTGAGACGGTTTCACAGTTTGGCTTCAAAACCGTGGAGGGGTGAAATACATGTGGCATCATCACAGAGCTAGTGTCAAGGCGAAGCTAAATCGTGAAGGTGTCACAACCGTTCGATGGATGGAGCGGAAAATGAACTAAAATGCCCTGATGGTCGATATGAGGCTATTGTAAGTGAGGGATATTTTGGGAACAAGAAAGCTTAAGGGCTAAGTTATCTCCCTAGGTCTATAAATAGAGGAGTAGGGTTGTAGGGATGTAGTGAGTCAGCTATTTGTGATTGAGAGCTACGATTTTAGAAGAGGTGAGAGAATAGGTTTAGCCATTGTAATAGGTTGGAGCTTTTTTGATAGAGAAATTCTTTGTAATCTGCGTGAAATAAGGCTGACCTCTTGTTGAAATGAAGTGCAAGTTTCCTCCCGTGTTCGAGTTCATCTCCTTCTAGTGTCCTTCTTTTTGGCTCCGTGTTTTGTTGCAAGTTTTATCTTTTTGGATATGATTTTTATTTTGGTTTTTGGGCTGAATGTTCAACATCTTGTGAAGTGATTCTCTTTATTGTTAGAGGTATAAAATTCGCACATATATATGTACAAGTAGGTATTAAATTATCTTTCATCTATTCTATCTACTTAGGGGTTTTTCTCTCTAGGTAGCTCATGTTGATTAAAAGTTTACAAGCTTTTGTGCACGGAGATATATGGAATGATCTTGAATGGACCCTATGGGTTATATATCATCCGTGGAATCGAGTTGTCTCGGAACTTCCTTTCTTAAATAGTCTCCCTGCTGTTTTTGTTTCCATTGAGGTTTTAAGGTGCGTTGGGTGATCAAATAGGAGAAGTTCATCAGTTTCGAAAGAAATTTGTTGAGGCGTCTATTCACCCCCTCTAGTCATCAATCTTAATCCTACAATTGGTATAAGAGCCGATTTGATCCGTAGGCGACAATGGAGAGAAGTGGAAAGATTTTGTTGTTTGATGATCGAGACTTTTCGTACAGGAATGTCCACATGGAGGCTTATCTTCTAAGCCAAAGAAGTACAATTTGGGAGATAGTTGATTCTAACTATGAGATCCCTGCTGCTCGGACGACTCAGGTTTAAATTAAACAGTATGAGGTCAACAACAAGGGCAGAAATATTTTGCACACAAGCCTAAGTCGGAATGAGTTTGATAGGATTCAGCACATCCGTACTGTCCGAAAGATCTAGTCTACTTTGAATGTATTTCATTAAGACACTAATCAAATTAAAGCTAGATATCAAAGCACATACAACCAAGAATATCAAATGTTTGTGCAAAGATCCGGTGAATCTTTGGATGTTATGTTTGCTAGATTTGATGGAATTATTAGCAACCTTAGATTCATTAGTGTTTTGCCCTACTCTGCTTATAAGAGGGCGATCAAGTTTCTCTATACTCTTGATCATAGCATATGAGAAGTGAAGATCTCGAGCATTGAAGAAGTCATCAAGTTATGACATATTAACTTGTGGTGAACTCTTCAGCAAGCTCAAGTCCACTGAGATAGCCAAGGCGGCTCGGATAGGTCTCAAAAACCCTCTGTCTCAGAATATGGTATTGGTTTTCGGATCTACTGGTGGCAATCAAGCTGAAGCTAGCTTTTCTTGTGCTAACATTTCACCGAGTGAATTTTCATTATCTTCCTTGGTTCCTATCATAGAGGAGCAGGTGAACACACTAGATGATGAGGATATTGCTCCCATTGTGAAGAAGTACACTCGCTTTTATAACAATCGTTGAGACCAGAGGACTTGACAAGTTTAAAGGGCAAAGAACATGTCTAACCTCCTTAAGATAACCGTGCTTTCATGGTGAAGAAGCTTGCAGATGGGTCCACCGTGACATGCTTCAAATGCTATCAAGAATGCCGCAAGTCCTTCTAATGCAAACAAGTGAAGAAAGAGACGAAGGAGAAGAAGAAGATGGCAAACCTCTCCAACAAGAACTCCAACCTCTACACCAAATTCAACTATAAGATCAAGATCAAGAACAACTACTACAAGCTCAAGAAGAAGGACAATGGCAAGATGGTTGCATACATGGTTGGAAGAAAGGATTGGAGGTGGAACCAACTCATTTGGGTGCCTAAGGAAGTCATCACCAATATGAAGGTGTCCCAATCGATTTAGGTCAAAAAAAACTTGAAGCCCAAAGTGGCTATGAGGATTTGGAGACTTAGTTCACAAGATGAAGTGAAGGTTCAAGCAAAAAAGTCAAGTATACAAGTTTGGACGTTTTGATGACAATCATGATCATCGTATACCCAAATCCTCATCCAAAAATAAAAGAGGTAAATGGTAGCTAGACTTATGTTCATACATTTTTTTTTGCTTCTAGTTTATTTGCCTCGTCTAGGATTGCATATGCTTATTTTAATTTATTGCAATGCCTAATATAGGTTTTCATATGGTATGTTACTTGTGTTTATCTCTAACTCATAAGTAACCTACATGGTTTATTAGTTGTAGGTTTATTTCTTGGCACTAGTTTTTATAATTGGTATCTTTCATGTGCCATGATCATCTATAGGATAATTTCTCATTGTTATCAATAACAAGTGCATATATCTCACGAGTATCGAACACTTATATATACACTTTTAGGGGGATTATATTCTATAGTTTGTGATTCTAAGACTAACATGTATTCCAAGTTGTATCTTTTGTAGTGTCATGGAGCAATCAATATTTTTCTGAAGATATGCAATGCTTAAATGTTTCAATTGGTATCGTTGTCACATATTTTATTTATTTAAGCTACCTTCATGCATAGTAGAGCGTAAACTTCATATCTTGACATATTGTCTAGTTGTGTATATGGTTCTTTCTCATCATATTTATGCACACATATAGGAAAAGTTTACACTATATTATGTGAGTTTAATAAATTATGATCCATGTACTTTCATAGCCTACAATTGGTATTATTTATTTGTAGTTATATCCATACAATTGGTATCATTTTAATTGGATCATGATTTATGAAGCTCTCTCTCATGTGTTTTAATATTTTTCCCTTTGAATTCAACATGTGCATATAGACTTTTTGGAGATTATTGACAAAGTGAGAGAATTTTAATGATCCAAGTAAGATGCAAGTTTGCGAAATGAACAATGTGGAGGAGATTATAGAAACTAGCAAAATATCTAGGAATACCAAAGTTGACAAAAGAGAAGAAAAAGAAGAAGCTCTTGCATGGGTCGATCAAGGGAGATAGTGGCGATGGAGAAAGGGGGAACCACAATAAAAGGTGGCTAAGTGGTAAGAATATGCATCCAAGCAATGTGGTAAGATTTTATGCTCGTTTATGCTTTACATTTAGTATTATTTATTATTTACCACTTGCTTTGGTTGTGTTGTCATCAATCACAAAAAAGGAGAAATGATAGTGAAAATGGCTCTATTAGGCTATGATTATGATTTTGGTGAGTAATTAAAATGTAGTCAATGAGACTAACATATTTGTCAATAATATATGTTAGTAGATCTCATGGATGCAATATATGAAGAAACCACCACAGTCGGAACAAAGTTGGACTGAATTAGAGAAGTCCCAGGAAGATTTGCCTCACCGGATGGTCTAGTGTTGTGGATGTTGAGCTCACTGGAGCATATTTAACAAAGGGGGAGAGAGGCATGAAGACCTTACCGGAAGGTCCGGTGATTAGTAAGTGTGCTCACTGGAGCAATTCTTTTAGAGAAGGGTGTCATACTGAAGAAATAAAGTTTAAGCCTTACCAGATGGTCCAATGATCAAAGCATGGCAACACCGGAGTGTTTTTGTCCAGAAGGAAGAATTGAATAACCCACCAAAAAGTCCAGTGATTAGAGGAAGATACACACCAGAGCATTTCTACCCGAGAATGTTGCAGCCGTGGAAGATTAAAGATCAATACACTAGAAGGTCTAATGATGAAGCAAGGCTATATCGTAAAAAAACACCGAACAATGAATAGTGCAAAGAGGTAGAATAAAGTTCAAGGCATCGGATAATCCGGTGATGAAGTGATGTGTACCGGATGCTTTCATCGGCGTAATTTATATAGAGAAGAAAGAAAGGCTCATATGGTTTAGGATAACTCACCGGATAGTCCGGTGATGGAGATGAAGTATATACTGGAGTGTCTGGTATACACAGAGGCTTGAGTGAGGTTCTAACGGCTAGTTTGTGAGAGTGTACTCGCTAGATGATCCGGTGTTAGTACTATTGTTCTCATCGGATCATCCGGTGTTAACAACTTTTCTGAGTCGTTGGGTTAACGCCTAGTGCGCAGGTTTGAGGCTATAAATACTTCTCTACTCAGTCATTTGAAGGTGTGGTATGCTGCTGGAGTCTATAAGAAGCTCATACACACTTGAGAAAAGATATACAAGCCACCAAAATACTTAAAGTGATTATCTAAGATAATTAAGCACAAGATTAGAGAGTGTTTAGTACTTATAGAACTAGAGTGAGTTGTAGCTAGGTGCTGCAGCTTGAAGAAATAATCAAGAAGTGATCCTAGCTTATACCGAGTGATACATAGGTGCCTTGGAGTCTTGGTGACTCACCGGCATCTTGGGTCTTGGTGGCTCAAGCTTGTTGACCCTCTGACTTGGTATGGAGCAGCGACAAGACACATATACAGGGACACAGAGACCCTTGCCTTAGTAGCTCAAGCTCTGAAGTGATCACTGCGGCAAGGGACCGGAAGAGAGGCCAATGGTGAGATCTTGCCTTGGTGGTTGGTGGCTCATTCGGGTGGAGGCCTTGTCTTTGTGACTTGGTGGCTCAGGAACTGTGACTGAGTACCGACCGGAAGTATATCCTTTGTGGAGCTCAAACGTGAATTAGGGGTAGCATTTATGCCATCGCTACCACTGGATAAATATACTTATGTCGAGTTTGCTCTCTCTATCTTATTTAAATTTCCACATTTACATTCTTGCAATTTACCTTCTTAGATAGGCTGCAAGCGCTTTGATCGGTAGAGTAGACACACTAGATAAACCTAGAGCATATCTAGATAGAAATTGATATAGGTTTATCATGTGTAGTTTTTGTACCTGAATAGATTCTAAGTGTGCTAATTCAACCCCCCTCTTAAGATGTCATTGATCCCTTCACTGACAAGGCAAGGTTGGCTTTGGGTTTGGGTTTTGAGAGAGTCGAAGAAAACCAAGATCAATGATGCATAATCCATGCTAGAAAAGAACAAACCTACACCACAATCTACAAAGAAGAAACCCACACCACAATCCAAGAGAGCTCCACAGCTTAAGATAACGGCACCTCTAAGAGAGCCTATAGTGACCGGCAGTCGAGTTTCCGAGAGACGCTACCACTGCACCTATTGCTAGAGAGAGAGAGAGTCACATTGTTGGGTTTTGCTTTCGCCGTAGGAGAGATGAGAGACGTGAGTGGAAGTGAAGAACCAAGACATGCATCGCTCCTCGGTTGTTGTACATGAGATGTTTTCTCACTCCCACCCATGAGTTTCAGATATTTTTTAGTCTTTTCCTAGAGTTTTTGCCCAACGTGGATCTTATTATGGCTCATATGGTTTTGAATCACATGTAAGAGGCTTTGATTTCCAACACTTTGCTAGACCATGCTTTCCTTTTCATAGTTCTCTCTCTCAGCATGCTAATATTGATTTGCATGCACCTGTTTTTACTGCTTCAAGATGAATGACCCAGCGTTGGATTCCACAAAGTGTATGACTAACCCCAATACTGAGCCATCCACCTACTATTCTTCTCGCATGTAGATGGCAGGCGGAGGCTTGGAGAACAAGTAACTCATCGACTCTGGTTGTTCATGCCACATGATCGGAGATTCATCATGGTTCTCTAGTCTCACCCCGATGAAGAGACACGAGTCTATCACTTTCGAGGATGATCGGAAATGAAGGGTGAAAGCCAAAGATATGGTGAAGGTGAATGAGAGTTTAACTCTCAAAGATATGGCTTTTGTGGAATATCTGGGATACAATTTGCTTTATGTATCTCAGTTGTTGAATGAGGACTTAGAAGTGCGTTTCAAACGTAATACTTCTTGAGTTCTTGATTCTTCTAGTGCTTTCATTTGTCGGATTTCTAGGGTTGGGAAAATTTTTGGATCATGAGCGGGAAAGACTTGCCGACGATCAAGATTGCAAGACGGAGTAAACACGTTGATATCAGGATGCTTGCTTGAGGTCAAAGCAAGCATCTATGAGTCACGCTTTGATAAGTGTGCGAGGCAGTTTTCGCGATTTGGTCTCAAAACCGTGGAGGGATGAAATGCATGTGGCATCATCGCGGAGCTAGCATTGAGGCGACGCTAAGTTGTGAAGGTGTCACGGCCGTTTGATGGACATAGCAGAAAATAGACCAAATGCCCCGATGGTAAATATGAGGCTATTATAAGTGATGGTTATTTTAGGAACAAGGAAATTTAAGGGCTAAGTTACCTCACTAGGCCTATAAATAGAAGGGTAAGGTTGTATGAATATAGTGAGCAAAACATTTATACTTGAGAGCTAGAGTTTTAGAAAATATGAGAGGATAAGCTTAACCTTTGTAATAGGTTAGAGTTTTTGTGAGAGAAAAATTCTTTATAATCTGTTTAAAATAGGGTTGATCTCTTTTTTAAATGAAGTACAAGTTTACTCCCATATTTGAGTTTATCTCCCTCTAGTCTCCTTCTTTTGGCTCTGTGTTTTGTTGCAAGTTTTTCTTTTTGATACGATTTTTGTTTTGGTTTTTAGGCTGAAAGTTCAGTATCTTGTGAAGTGATTCTCTTTGTTGTTAGATGCATAAAATCTACGCACATATGTGTACAAATGATTATTGAATTCTCTTACCTCTATTCTATCAGCTAGGGGGATTTCTTCTCTAGGTAGCTCGTGTTAATTTAAAATTACAAGCTTTTATACACTGAGATACATAGAGTGGTCTTGAATGGACCCTATGAGTCATATACTATTTGTGAAGTCAAGTTGAACTTCCTTTCTTAGATAGTCCTCCTTGTGTTTTTATTTTCATTAATATTTTAAGATGTATTAAGTGATTAAATAATAGAAGAACATAGTTTAAAAAAATTATTAAGACGTCAATCCAACTTCTCTGGTCACCAATCTCAATTCTACTTAAAAGTTTCGTGAGAGTTTGGTACAAGTACAAGCCGGTACGATGCTCAACACTCTTTGCGTACAAGGTAGAGATGTTTTTTAAAGTTTCACGTACATGAACTCATATCAAAGATATTTCATGAATGTACCATGCGTAGTTTTAGTACCCTTCCATAAAAAGTCATAGTCGCAATAGTATCTGGGGAGTTTTTTTCTCCATAGTTTTGGTGAACTATAAACTCAAATTTCAGTTCCATCGATCTGTAGAGGCACCAAACAGTCTCCATTCAGAGAATTAACCACATGTTTCATCCCAGTTTCACAGTGGCATCAGGCTTGCGTTAAAACGGATAACTCACATCTTCACAAGTGTTTCACACAATGACACATGTTGCAGAAAGTTCCACACAAACTTTTCAACCATCTCTCTTGTAACTAACAAATTTACCTTGATCGGATACATGAAACACGAAGGCGCTGCCGTTTGGACTGCACCCTGTCATATAACTGGATTCATTTGCAGAACGGGATACATAGTGTTTTTTTATAGACATCTTCTCAATACACAGTTCACTCTGAAGACTTTAGTATAGAATGAGAGTCAAACTCTTACTGACTCTCTTCACCTATAGAGTTTTACCATCAAACTATAAACCTATTCACATTTACATAGAGTCAGTTTAAAAGGCAAGCTCTTCCTACCAAGACAAAACCTTACAAGCCAGATCAATCAGCATTCCTGAATAGTGACCTTAAATAGGTAACTGTACCTCAACCAATTGACAGGACCGCAAATGGAATGTGCAAGCCAAATTAATTCCATGAAAGTACATACGCCAATTTAGTTGGTAATCTATTATTGCTACTAGCTAGTAGTATTACTATATGTACGTCTCACAACTCATATAGGGTGGCCAAGCATGTTTTCCAGCAGCAGCATATATTCGTTCAAGTTCTGGACCATGCATGCATGCGCTCCATGGCTCGAAAAGCAGGCAACGACACGCACCAAGAGGGCCGCTGAGGGCACAACGATACAGCACGAAGCATGCATGAATGCCGCATGATCCTCTCGCGAACCCCAGCAGCTCACATGCTCGATCTCTACGTACGACGCCATGGTACCATCTCCATTGATGCGCGCGTATGATTATTGGGGCTGCTGCGTCAATAATCGTTGGATTACTGCTCTCTCTCTCTCTGTTGTGTAAGAGTGATATGCATACAGATAAACCTGCATGAGGCAGTGTGATAGAATCATAGAAACCAAGGAGAGACTTCAGGCAGTGTGGTCGTACGCAGATCGACTTGTTTGAAAGATGAGGTTCTCCACTTGAACTGCGTGCTGCGATAAGCAGTTTCCTTCTGTTCACATGGAAATTTCGATGCGGTTTTAGAGACGAAGCATATAGCCGCATAGGCAATTAGGCGTACGGAGATGTCGCAACGGAAGAAAGCATGATGAAGCATGGGTAGCAAGTGCATTTCGCACGCTAAGAACGCAGAACCTACTGCAAAACATCATCCATCCAATGGCAAGCGGTAGCTTTATCCGATCCTTATTGTTTTGGAACATTTGTTAGGTTTTGTACAAGTTCAATTAGGCCATCCTAAAATTTACAAGGAACTACTGTAGTTTTCCTTTCCATGTAAATGTCTTGACGATTGTCAGCTTCAGACTTGACACAGGGCTGCACTCTGCAGTCCCAGACCAGACAGGAAGATGATTTGTCAATCATAGGCTCGTAGCTAGTAGGAGTACATGCTGAATTGAAAACTCAGAATGTTTTAAATGCGCTGCAGTTTAGTAAATTCGTTTGTTCGAAGGACACGTGTCTATAAGTCCACTATAATGAATTGCGGACATACGAAATGAGCATTTTAATTTCGCAAGAAGTTTGTCAAGTAAATGTCCTGGTTTATCAAATAAAAACATAATCGTGATCTAATGACACGTGGTCGATTTAATACTTGCAATCTAGACCTCACAACGAAAGATACTATTGTCAACTTAAAATATCAATTTGTTAGAGTAAATCGCAATTGAGTATTTGTTAGGTAAATCGCAATTGAGTATTTGTTAGAGTAAATCGCAATTGATCCGCATCATCACGGATTCACGGAATCAGATAGTACACCAACTTTTGATAACTACTTATTGTTAAAAGTTGATAACAATTAGATGATATCAAAATATTTTTCATGACAAATTTATTACTATTATTTGCATATGTTAATTCTTAATAATTTTACGTATATTAGTAATCAAATTTTTTAAAATTTGACTACAAGCATTTCTAAATTTTCGTTTCGAGAACGGAGCTAGTTTTAAAAGTATACTAAAAAGGGTAGGATTTTGCTTGAACTAGCAGGAGATATATATTTTTTTCTGGTCTGTCCAGTGAAACATGACTGCCAATTTGATTCTGAGTGCGAGATCTGGATATGGCCAGCACCGGTCTTGTCCTCTACCTGTGGCCGCTGACATGACATCACACCAAGGACTGACCTTTGAAGCTCATGGAACACCCTTTCTTTTCACTAGGCCCTCCTGCCCTTCACTCCTCCCTTTTACATCTTTGATAGCTGTCCTTCCTCCCCTAAGTCTAGAGGTATGGTGCTCCTCATGGCTCCTTCTTCAATTCACTCCTGCATGAAGTTTTTGCTTTCAGTTTCCTGTTCCAATCATGTGGAGATTCCCTATGTATTTTTTTCCCTTTCTTTTAACTCGGGCTCTAGTCCTGCTTGGTTTTTGCTCTTCTTGATTTCTGTGGAACCCTAGGTGGATGGCCATGTTACATGCTTTACTGCAAATCTTGAATGCTCCCTAGCTGTTCGCAATAAAAAGGATTGCTATACTCGAGTGCCTGCCCATTGTGTACAGTCGTCATCTCTATCCGCCGTTCCCCCGATTTGGGGCTTATCTTGAATACGGTGGGACGCCTTTCAGTTGTGTTGTGGGTTCCATCGATCGCCTTGCTCTTCCAATAAGCGCCGTTTCAAGTTTACCACATTGGACCTGAGTACTTGTTACGATGAGTAATCAAATCGGACTATCTGAATTTCCCTGTGCTTTGTAGTCCTACAGACCTACAGACGCTTAGTCGTCTTTTCTAATTATCTCAGTTCATCTAGCCTTTCAAGCAGAATATAGCAGTATAGTTTTTTGTTTTTCCAGAGGTGAAGCTTTTTATGGATTGGCCATGAGATCTGCGTCTTCGAGGAAGAAAAGTTAGATATATGAGATGTCTGAAAACTTTAGTAGCTACATGAATTCAGCTAGGTCAGAGTTAGCTACTAAAGTTAGAGAAGAGATTAATCTGAATCATCCGACTCAGCTTCAAATTAGAGAAGAGTCTAGAAAAAGCAGTCGCTACGAGTGCAGATATTCTTCAGCTAAAAATCCTCTCGTTCTTGTCGACACTTGAATGAAGAAAAAAAATGTGTGGAATCTTGTGTTTCCAGTACCAGCATTGCCCAGCGAGCTTTACCCATCTGATTGTTTATGTGACTTTTAATTAGCACATGCCCTTGTTAAGGATGTACATATGTGATATAGTAATGGTATCCATCAATATATTTTTAGATAATGGGAGAAAAGTCCCAGCCTTTTGTATAGTGTGATGCATATATCCATAGTTTATTATTACATCATTCTAGCTCATATATGAATGTTGAATGCAAACATAAAAGATCGTATGAATGTAAATCATCAATCACGTAGTTTAGTACTAAACCGTTACCTATTTTTAACGAAGAACTCTATGGCTACCACTTCCAATACTTGTCACACTATGCTTATGTTTTCTCTCTCGTTTTGCTGCATCAACTTCTAGAATCTCAGCTAATAAGTACATCTGAAAAGTGCATACATAAAAGAGGTTATTGTTTTCTTATCAAAACAATATCATTACGGCATAGATAAATTGCAAAAAAAAAAAGCATCCCAACCAAGATTTCTTTCTTTTTTCTCGCTCCTAAGTCATCTAGCCAACCACCCAAATATAAAGTGTACCTCTAGGCTTGTTAACGTCTAGAGCTATTCTGACTATCTGTCATAATAAATTAGCAAAGTAACACTTAAAAAATAGATGTTGAATATTTTCATTACGGTTGAAAAACTGCATTTGAGCTACCATTTTAGCTTCTTTTAGCCAAGTTCTCTTTATCAAAATTACTTATTTTTCTAAATACCACAAGAAGATCTTTATCTTGAGCGAGAGCTTAAATCTCCAGAGTCATTTATTTGGGAACGTGATGGGCTTATTAATCATCAGTATGAACGTGTCTGAAGAATGGAGTGTGATGAAGAACGGAACAAATCGGGTTCTATTTCAATTGAGATGTGTAGGTCCGGGACTTGATTTGAACAGTGATTTCAGCGTCATTTTACTTTGCTCCTTTCCTCTTTATTGCCCACTGCTGATCACAGATTGAGAGTAGAAATCCACTTTGCCGCCTTTTGTTGTCTGAGCTTCTTTGCGTTTAGCCTGAGTCCTGACAAAGTTACGAGAGTTACCATAGTTATTTTCGCAGTTAAAATTCTACTCTCAAAAATGCAGAATTAGAATCCACTGAGACCAGATGTCGATCAATTGTCAGTATATATTTTTACACCTGTAGCTAAAATTTTCATTTGCAGCTAGAATCCAGTGTCTTCATTGAAACCTTCTATTCCTATAAACTTCGAGCCAGCTTTATTACCTAAATGGATGGAAGAAATCAAGTGTGTATTTGCTAGTTCTGTAATATGATGCTTCTTGTTGCGGTGTTCCACATACGTTTGCTACTTTACTGATGTATTGAATTTTTATTTTTAGAGAGATTCAGGTATTTCAGCTAACAAATATGTCTTAGTATTTCTTTGAAGGGTTGTGAGGGTGTTAGTACCTCTGGAAAGTTTTAGCTCCTTGAGTCTAGGCTACCAGTCATATCACAAAATCAGAAGCAGAATGTTTGCATTCTGAACCAAAACTAGTAGTTTGGCCTCACTAGTTTGGTTGTCTTAATCTTCTTCCTATTGCCGCCTTTTTGCAACCATTGAATGTCCTTTTAACAATTGCATCTATCAGAAATGGAGAATAATCTACCAGTCAACATTCGGGAGTATCAAGAACTCGCCAAGAAAGCACTACCAAAGATGCACTAGTCCTTAACTGGAATGTTCGGGGCTCAACTGCGAGGCCCGCCGGCATGTTGTTCGCACGCTAGTCGTAGATCACAACGCTTTGATCGTATGATTGCAAGAAACGAAGCTCAATGTCCTTACTCCCTTTCTAATCAATGAAATGTGTGGACCTACGGTCTTGGGGTATTCCTTTTTGCCTGCCACTGAGGCTAGAGATGGTGTGGTTGTTGTCTGTTGGCATCCGCTCTCATTAATGTCTGTCAATGTACTGCAGTTCTCTGTCACGGTTCATATTTCATCTGAGGAGGACGGTTCCTTCTACCTGACGGCTGTTTACGGCCCGAATGATGAGAATTTAAAGGATGTTTTCCTTGCCGAGTTGACTGCGGTCTGTGCATCACTGTCGAGCCCTTGGTTGATCATTGGTAATTTCAACATGATAGCGGACAAGAAAAACGCGAACATAAACAGGTAATCCATCGCGAGGTTCCGTCGATTCATCACTAACTAGGAGCTGATAGACCTACACCTGTTCGGTAGGCAGTATACTTGATCTAACCAGAGAGCCCACCCCACGCTTGTGCGGCTCGATCATGCCCTGGTCTCTCTAGAATGGGATGCGTCCTTTCCCGATTGCTTCCTGCAAGCCCTATCTTCTTATTACTCTGACCACTTCCCCCTTTTGCTTTCTACTGTGATACATTCATAGAGGCGTCATTGCTTCCACTTTGAGGCTTTCTAGGCCAATATGCATGGGTTCCATCAGGCTGTCGCGAGAGGGATGGGTGTTGAAACCTAAGGAGCAAACTAACCCCCCCCCCCCCCTCATCAGGCTGCACATCTTGCTTCACCGCACCGCCAGGGGGCTCCAACGGTGGCACAACATGAGCATTGGCAATATTAAGGAGCAACTGCTTGTCGCTCATGAGGTCATTAGCCGCTTCGAGGCAGCCCATGAGGGCAGGAATCTCACGCCTTCTGAGTCGGCCCTTCGCAAGCACCTAAAGGTCATCTGCTTAGGACTGGCCTCCTTGGAGGGCACAATCGCGCATAGTCGGTCCAGAGTGACGTAGTTGCCAGATGGTGACGTCGACACGAGGTTGTTTCACTCGTTTGCAAAATTCCGAGCGCATAAGAACTCAATCAACTCTCTTTCCACGCCAGATGGCCCGGTTTCTTCCCACGTAGCTATGGAGGAAACGTTGTTCAAGCACTTTAGTTCCATCCTTGGAACCCCTTCCACTAGGGATTTCTCTATTGATCTCCGCGCTGTCGGCATCTCGCCTCTTGACCTGCAGGAGCTGGACATACCGTTATGTGAGAAAGAACTTTGGGATGTCGTTAAGCGCCTACCTCTTAATAAAGCCCCAGGGCCCGATGGATTCATGGCGGAATTCTATCGAGCCGCTTGGCCTATCATTAGTAAGGATGTCGCCCATGCCTTATGCACTTTCAGTATTGGGGACCGGAGGGGGCTCAACCATTTGAACTGTGCTCTCATCCTTCTACTACCAAAGAAGGAGGTGTCATCCTTGGTGTCTGAATACTGGTCGATCTGCCTCATCCATAGCATTGGCAAGTTGATTACCAAGGCAATGACAATCCGATTGGCACCACGACTCACCTCACTCATCTCAAGAAGCCAAAGCGTGTTCATTGTTGGTCGTTCTATCCACGACAATTCAAGCTTGTGCACTCCACGACAAGATTTCTCAAGAAGGCTAAACGGCCAAAGATTTTGTTTAAGTTGGATATTTCAAAGGCGTTCGAAACCTGTGAGTTGACCTTTCCTCTTGGAGGTTCTATGGGCTTGGGGTTTTGGCCACCGGTGGTGCAACTAGATTGAGGCTATCCTGGGCTCCTCCTCAACCCGGATCCTACTTAATTTAATTCCAGGACCACCTCTCACCCATTCCATGGGGCTGCGACAAGAGGATTCCCTCTCCTCCTTGTTTGTGGTGGTCATGGACATCTTTGCTCGCCTTCTTGCATTGGCTGGGGAGGAGAGTGTCACAGACTCCACTAGGCATGGTTCCATTTTGCACCATTGCTTCATCTACGTTAACGACGCTGTTCTTTTTATGTCTCCAACCACTCAGAACATTTAAGCACACCTTCACATTCTTTGTTTCTTTGGGACGGCGTCCGGGCTCTGCACCAATTTGGACAAGTGTGTTGTCGTTCCCATCAGCTGCTCTGGGGAACACATTGGCATCATCAACGACAATCTTCCTTGCAGGTCATCTTCCTTCCCTATCCAATACTTGGGAGTACCTCTCACGGTCGGCAGGCTCCATAGAGATCAGCTACACCCGCTGATTGACAAGGTGGACGCCAAGCTACCTACTTGGTAGGAGAAGATTATCTCCAAACCAGAACGAGCGACATTGGTGAAGTTGGTCTTGTCCTCTACTCCCTTGCACAAACTAATCTCCATAGCGGTGCCCCTGGGTAATCAAGGATGTCGACAAGATCGGGAAGGCCTTTCTTTGGACGGATGATAGGGCAACGATAGGGGAATGCAATGCCCTTTCCTGGGTATGGAGATCATGGGCTCCATCGAAGGTGAAATTCTTCGGTTGGCTAGGGTTACATGGAAGGCTATGGACAGGGCGGCGTAGGAAACAACACGGACTTCAAAACGATGACTCCTGCACGTACTGCACACAACTACCAGAAACCACCGATCATTTGCTCTTTCATTGTACCTTTGCGAAGGAGATCTGGTGGCGTATGTTGGGTATACATGCTCCTACAACGGCGACTACTCTTCTCGATTGGTGGGTTGCGCTTAGGCGGCGTGTGGCAAAAGAGCATCGGAAGGTGCTCAACTCCCTTGCCCTCCTTAGCTGCTGGAGGTTATGGCTGTCGCACAACGGCATTATTTTCAACAACCATCGAATCTCCTCTGACATCCTAATATCTCTCATCTGGGAAGATATCAATTGATGGTGCAAAGCCGGGGCAAGACACTTATCCATCCTCATGGACCGGCTACGTAACTTTGGCTCAATTACCTAGTTTAGTGAACTTTGGACTACCTAGTTGTTTCCTCTTGTCCTAGTAATCACCGTTGATGTGGTGCCCTACTAGGGGTGTCGTATATAACTATGTATTTGTTTCTCCTTTTTAATATAAAGATACATAGCTCTCTTGCGTATTCACGAGGAAAAAAAAGATGCACTATGATTATATCAAGGGGGAGCGGAGGATGAGTACACACTGAGGCAGAATATTGCAGCATATGGAATAATTCTGTACTGTTCACCTCTTCCATACGTATCTAAACTTCAGTAAGAAGTAAGACCTGATTTCTTGGTGTGGATTCCACAGGTTACGACCACGAGTTCTTGTAGATGTCAGCAAGATAGACATGTCAACAAGCTTATTAGGGTACGATATTCCCTTGCCCATAATTGTCGCTCCAACAGGGGCACACAAGTTAGCAAATCCAGAAGGTATAAAACTCGAGTCATCTAATTTGTAAATAGTAAAAATTGTTATATGACAACTGGTGATATCACCACAACTCTTGGTTAAATGCTCATTTCAGGGGAGGTGTCTACAGCAAGAGCTGCAATAGCATGTAACACCATAATGGTAATTACTGTTTCTTTTTTTTATTTAGGATCATCTGATGGTGTACTCATCTTTTATGTCTTCTGTGGATTGTTACACATGTTCATATATTTCATATTTTCATACAGGTGCTTTCCTTCGCAACCAGCTGCAGAATTGAGGAGGTTGCTTCAGTTGCGATGCCATTCGCTTTTATCAGTTATATGTATGATGCCTTAACATTGAGCTCCTTCTAATAAATTCCTTTTCTGTAGTTATCTGATGTTTGAAAATTTTCTATTGTGTACCTTAGGTGACCAAGACAAGAGATGTTTCAGCAACATTGATACGGCGGGCTGAGAGTTGTAAATTCAAGGCAATTGTTTTGACAGTTGACACGCCTGTGGTCAGTAGGCGTGAAGCTGATATCAGAAACAAGTATACAGCGCTGGTTATATTATTGGTTTCTTTTTAAATAGTTAATCAAAATGTTATTTTAGAAACCATAATATCCCTTTGTCACCCTCTGGTTCTGAAGGTTAAACTTTGATAGGCTACTGCTTTCCCATGCTGTATCTTAGATTCTCAAGACATTTATGCAGGACATCTTTTGACAGCTTGAACACTACAACGGTGCAAACCTACCCCCTTTTAATTTGTGTAACTGAACTAATTGTTCATACAGGATGATTGTTCCAGCTGGCGAACCTTGAAGGTTTAATGTCATTTGATGATAACCTTGACACTGTGAGTGAAACTGTTGCCTTGATTTGTAATATATTGCCCTGCCTAGAACTGCAGAAATTTGTTCAAAAACCATAACTCCTTTTCCTTTCTGAAAGACTGAACCATCAGCTACTCGCATCTTGAACATCAGGAAGGCGGCTCTAAGCTGGAACGATTCGCAAGCCATCCACGGGATCCATCGTTGTCATGGAAGGTACATACACAGCACTACTGGCACCCTTGCCATAAATTTCTTGAATCTTGAATCTCATAGCATGTGCTCCGGCATCCACAGTACTCGATCAGCATAAGGAACAGTCATGGCCTTCATGGGGAAACAAGGACGATTCTGCATCAGGCAATCGTGGAGTAATATAACATGCTGGTATAGAAATGGTGATCTACCGTCCCTGCCCCGAGGACACTGACCTTGAATTGCATGCGTCAGTGCTTACGATGAGCAAGAGGCCCCACTGCATAACATGCTGGATGATTGTGTGATCGGGCCAATCCAATGCAGTAATAACTGTGTGACTGAATTCTGCAATGCAGGACGTGGAGTGGCTCAAGTCCATAACGAGCCTGCATAACATGCTAGATGATTGTGTGATCGGGCCAATGCAATGCAGTAATAACTGTGTGTGACTGAATTCTGCGATGCAGGACGTGGAGTAGCTCAAGTCCATAACGAGCCTGCCGATCCTGCTCAAGGGCATCGTCACCGCCGAGGACGGTAATGGCTGCCACCATAATATCATTGTTGAATTGTATTGTTTGGAGTACTAGAAATGGTCAGTGAACTCTTGACTCCGCGACGCGTTGATTGGACAGCCAGGAAGGCCGGGGCGTCCGGCGTCATCGTGTCCAACCACGGCGGACGGCAGTTGGACTACGCGCCGGCCACCATCTCCGCACTCGAAGAGGTAACGTGACCGACCGCCCGCCGGCACGCGGGAGGGCCATGTGAGGCATGCTGTCAGCTGGAGGGCGTGTTGTTATTGCGACGCGCGGGTGTCAGTTGCCCCCATGGCTGAAAATGACAAGGGCCGGCGGCGCGGTGGTTAAGGCGGTGGCGTGGGCCGTCCCGGTGCTGGTGGACGGCGGGGTCCGCCGGGGCACCGACGTGTTCAAGGCGCTGGCGCTCGGCGCAAAGGCGGTCATGGTAAACGCTCCTAGCAAACAACAATTAATGGAGTGTTTGAGAAAGGAAAACCGTGGAAGAAAAATTCCACGGCGTTGCGTTGCTCGCGTTGCGTTTGCAGGTGGGGAGACCGGTGTTCTACGGGCTGGCGGCGAGAGGGGAGGAGGCCGGGGCGAGGCACGTGATCGAGATGCTGAACGCGGAGCTGGAGCTGGCCATGGTGCTCTGTGGCCGCCGGAGCGTCGCGGAGGTCACCAGGGGACACGTCCAGACCGAGGGCGACCGGATCAGGGCCATGCTGTGACCCGGCGACGATCCAGGCTCCCAGAACCACGCCGGGTCGTGCACTCAGGGTTGCGATGTGAGCGCATGTGACATTGATCGATCGCTCGAGAAATAAGCCACAGTACACGTGTGGAACCATCCGTGAAAGTTGTAGTAGGCCCGCGCAAAAGTACGTGTGCATGCTTCGTTCTTGCAGGGCCGGCCGCTTCGGGGACTAGGCCGGAGCACGGCGTTGGGCCGCCGCCTCCGGCGTGCAGGACTGGTGGGTCACGCGCCGCGATTGCGCCGGTGCACGCAGCACGCCTGGCGCTGACGCCTCCCCACTGAAATTGTTCGGCGCCGGCGTTGCTTACTTGATTGGACATCCCGTGCCGGGACAACAAAGATTTACATGCTGGATGCCTGATCGCGAAGGCCCAAACTGTGAATGAAGGAAAAGCCCATACGGTGGATCTTGTTGAATGGATGATACCTGCTACCAATATTTGTTTTTGAAATACCCCAAAAGCAATGCCAAAATCCAACCGAAGTTTTCCAGAATTAAGATTTCGGTGAGCCTGTTACTCAAATCACGGGAACCAAACAATGTCTCGCATACAAGAGAACATCGTGAAGCAAGTTAAGGATACTACCAAGCCATCCATGAGGTAACAACCGTGGGGCTACTTTTCTACTCCCAGTTAGGAGTGGGTGCCGCTACGGGGGCAGCGCCTTGTTCCCATCCAGGGGCTGCAGCAGGAGGGGCAGCAGCTGCATCCCAAACACCATCAGCTGGAGGAGCTGCAATTCAGAAGAACGATATAAGTTGTAAGCATTCAAACTACAGCCAAACAGATAACTATATCAAAATCCATGGACAAAAAAGGAGGCCAGAGCCAGAATGGGGCAAAAACATTTACAGAGCATCATTTCCCATTGGACCGGTACATGTATACCATTTTAAGTGACTTGCTGAAATAAGAATTTGAGCAACCATGAAACATAACATCAACATGCAAATGAGGCCGAACGTTACTAGTTGAGTAAGCAAAGATTCCATGTTGAGTAAAAGCTTCAACAGTTACCCATATAAACATATAGGCCAGAGGGCAACTTCAGATAAGATACTCCATAACAAAAAAACCAGAAGCTTCAGCTCGTCTCAGCTTCACGCTTAAACCCAACAACAAGCCACCTCTAGGCACATATAAGGAAGAATAGAGCGTTCAAGCACTCATCATCAATCAAGAAAAAAGATTGTATCCTGGACATACTAAGCATATTATTATAGTATATTATTATACTAATAAGAAAAAAGATTGCAGGCGTAGATTTAAATTCAATTATAGTATATTATTATATTATTATGAAAGAAGAGAAACTGGACCTGGAGTAGCAGTCCAGTCGGCCCCAGTTGGTGCTGGAACGACAGCAGGTGGAGCTGCAGCATCACCAGCCCCCCATTCACCACCCCAGTTGTCAGCCGCTGGGGCAGTATATTCTGCAACTGCGCCATAGTCAGGAGCAACCAGAGCCTCTTCTTCCTCCTGCTCCTTTGCTTCCTCTGGGTCTCTGTAAAAGAAGAGATCAACCTGCAAAACAAAAACAACTGGCAGGATTAGATGATGAAGAAAAGCAATGTGTTATTTCGACAAGACAAACTTTGGCAGAAACAATATTAGTTGGGATTATGTAAGTTTACCATGACATCCCACTTGTGTCCTGGGAGAATTGTACCACGCATCTGGAGGACCATCCTGGCAAGCAGCCAGAAAAGACAGCCAATGCTCTGCTTCCCCTTGTTGTTGGCAGGAATGCCAATATCGACATAGCGCATAGGAGAGTCTGTGTCGCAGAAGGCAATGGTGGGAATGTTTCCAAGTGCAGACTCCTTAATGGGCTGTAAAATGTTCAGTAAGCAGGTTGAAGAGTGCCCTCAGTTGATAAACTGAATTACATACGCTAGTTTAACAGATCAAAGTTTACTTGATGATCAGTCCTGGGGTCGGTCAGGATAAGAAGGCGTGGCTCACTGAACGAGGTTTGCAACTGGTTGGTGAATGTACCAGGAGTGTGCCTGCCGGCAATGGCATGAGCACCAGTGTACTGCGCAAACTTGAGGACAGCCCTCTGGCCGTAGGGCCTAGCAGACTGCACGATGATGTCCTGGGGGTTCTCAATTGCAACAATGACCCTTGCGGCCAACTGGAGCTTCTCCCAGGTTTTGCCAAGGTTAATAATGTAAATACCTGAAGGGTAGTATAAAAAGGCCACCTTGTTAACTTGCAGTTCATCATGGTTAAATGACAAATGGAATTGCTCACTCAAAAGGTAATCGTGTTGGCACTAAGCTACAAGTACGTTATTCACTCGATTCCAACATGCCCAGTGACAACCATGACTAATAGGAATGTAATGTTGTACAATGTCCGTGAATTGAACTCACGGCTTACAATTATGAGATCACATTATAAAGAAAATCGTCTTTCATGTTCTTGCTGAACCTTACATATCGATATCATATTCCACTAGCCCTCTAAATCCTCATCACGCTAGGTCTTAACACCTATCACACTGGGTACAATCTGAAATACGTAATCTCAATGAAAGTCTACTGAAGGAGTACTTTTCTATGGTTTCATGTTCGGAGGATTCAACAAGACACGTCTACCACCTGCAAAATTACCAACCTACGTGGCTCCGCACTTAGAACATGTTAACAATTCTCGGCTCAACTCTATGCATAGAGTCTGCGCATAACAAGATCTAAATAGAGGACATCACGAATGGATCTACTGTATCTAAGACTCTAATACGATGAACACTAGGTGTTAGGGTTTGGGCGGTCTCAAGGGGATGAGACTGATACCGTCAGTGCGGCGCCTGTAGACGTATCGCTCCATCTGGAAATCGCAGTTCTTGGTGCCGAGGTGGACGTCGGCGGCGAGCATCATTTGGATGTCCTGCTCCCGCTGGGAAAGCGCGCGAGCGCCGCCACCTGCCGCTGCCGCCGCCATTGTCGCTGCCGGAGTTTAGGGTTTCGAGCGCGAGCGCCGTGCGCGAGAGAGCCGGAAGAGGAAGAGGCTGGCAGGCGGCACGGTACGGGAGGTGGCGGCGCGAGAGGTCGCGACGGGGCTGGGGGATGCGCGAATTTATACGGGCCGGCACGTTTGGGATAAAAACCCTAGCTCGGGATCTTCTGCGGTTTTGCCATTCACGCATTTGTGTAGGCTTTTTTTTTTTTTTGCTATTAAGCCATGTAAAATTCACTGAGTAAAAAATAAATTCGACAATGTCGCAATACGAGACCAAAAAACTTTCATAATAATATGAAAATTAATTATATCTTAAAAACATAACTAATTACCATATGAAATGCATCTAAAAATTGGAGTTATATCATATACATCTATTTTTAGTAAAACAAAGTCCGAATATGAGCATTTTTTATTTTTGGATTTTTTTGCTTCTGTATTTTCAATACTTATCTATAACTCACTTCAATGTGTAGCAAAAATAGATAAAGCAATTGACAAAAATCCATCTGTTCATCTGCTCTTAAATACAGCTATGTAAACATCTTTGTGAAAAATAATAAGCGGATTAGAATGGATCCGTGAGCAATTTAAGAAAAAAATTAAGGAATTTTAGATCGAATGTTCAACAAAATTTGTGAAAAGAATTGAAATAATTCAAAGATAATATCAGATCTAGCTACTTCGTATTTTCAATAAAAATGAGAATATTTTGTAGACCGGCTGCAGTTGCCAACTCGAACAAACGTTGGAGGGGGTCAATGGCGATGATAAAAAGGAAAAGTGAGAGTGGGTCTCCTTGCCGCATGCCCCGTCGATGACTAAACAGTTGTCCCGATGACCCATTAAAAAGAACACACGAGGATGTTGTACTGAACAGAATTGACATCCACTCTCGCCAACTAGATCCAAACCTCGTGATTGAAGGAGCTCCAACAGGAAAGGCCAAGAGACCATATCAAATGCATTTGAAATGTCTAGCTTAAGCAGCAGCAAAGGCTTGTGTTTGCCTAGTGCTAAATTTTGGACATAGAGTAAATTTTCCGGGATGCACCTCTTTTGGATGAAACTACTTTGAGCTAAGGAGACAAGCTTGTACAAATGTGGAGCTAGGCAGAGAGATAGCACCTTTGAAATGAGCTTTGCAAAGCTGCTGATGATGCTGATGAGACTGATGGGGCGATAATCCCCCACCCGAGAGACGTCATTTTTCTTTGGAAGTAGAGAGATAAAAGCTCCATTGATCCGATCAAAATGACGGCTATGCATACTATAAAAAGGATGGACTGCCATCAAAATGACGGTTATGTTCCAACAACTACGATAGAAACAGGCGATATGACCCTCTGGGCCGAGAGCTTTGTCCGGAGAGGAAGTCTTAATGGCCGCCCATATTTCGTCTTCGGAGAAAGATGAGTCCAGTGAGGAAAGATCAGGAAAGGCGAGTTCCTTTGGTACCTGTACATCTTTGAAATTCATGACTAGTTGAGGAGTGTTTCCATCACCTGTCATATTAGCCCTTTTGCCATAACCTTATTGAGTTTTTCCCTATGGTAAAATTAGCTCCATATCACGAAAACCCGCTTTGGCATAGTACCACGCAAATGCCATGCAACAGTTTTTTAACCTGTGAGAGTTATTTTTCTCCTCTTACTGAAAAATGAATATTGTTCGTTTCAGATGACCTCTTCTTTGAGATGGCAACATAATACCTGCCTAATGCAAGAGATCGGTACTTCACATTGCATCAATGGTATGGATGTAACGAAAATTGTTTATTAGATTATAATTATAATTTTGATGATTAATGATTATATAGTTATTAGAATTAATATGTTTATCAAAAATATACGTTAGTAGGTCTTATAGATATAATACATAAGAAGCCGATGTAGCCAGGATAAAGTTTGATTGAATTGGAGAAATCCTAAAATTGCACGACCTGGAGCATTATGCACAGAGACTAATAGCCTTACCAGATAGTCTGGTGCTCTGTGTGTTGAACTCACCGAAGTATTTTTGACAAAAAGGGAGAAGGCTAATGACCTCACCGGATAATCCGGTGATCTACATAAGGTAACACCGGAGCATTTTTTGCAAAAAAGAATGTGGGTGCAGAAGACTGAAGATCAACTCACTGGAATGTCCGGTGCTTGATTTGTGTACACCGGAGTATAGCATCGGGACATTTCTTGCAGAGACGACTGCAAAGTGTTGAAGAATAAAAATTAACTCGCCGGATAGTCAAGTGATCACAAAGATAGTTACATCGGAGCATTTCAGAAAAAAGAAGAGAATGTTCAACTCACCAGATAGTCCGATATGAATGGAATGAACACCGAATGAATGCACCAGAGTATTTTACACAGAGATGATGCAAAGGCTCGGATAACTCAAGATAACTCGCCGGAAGATATGGTGATAAATTTGAAGGCACACTAGAGTATCCGGTGTTTATAGAGACTTCGAGTGGAAGTCTAACGGCTAGTTTCTGAGTTTGTACTCACCGGATGATCCGGTGTCAGTACTAGTGTTCTCACCGGATCATCCGATGTTAACAGCTTTTCTGAGCCGTTGAAAAAACTACTAGTTGATGGGTTTAAGACTATAAATATCCCTGCACTCAGTTATTTAATGGTGTGATATGCTGGTGGAGTCTAGAGGAAGCTCATATACACTTGAGAAGATATCAAACTACCAAAGTACTTAAAGTGATTATATAAGGTAATTAAGCATAAGATTAGATAGTGTTTAGTGCTTATAGGCCTAAAGTGAGTTGTAGCTAGGTGTTGCAGCTTGAAAAAGGATCAAGAAGTGATACTAGCTTGTACTGAGTGGTACGTCGTAACCTTAGAGTTTTGGTGACTTACCAACATCTTAGCTCTTGGTGGCTCAAGCTTTTGACCCTTTGATTTGGTATGGAGCGGCAATAAGACACGTGTACGGGGACGCGAAGAACCTTGCCTTGGTGATTTAAGATTCGAAGTGATCACGATGGCAAGTGACCGGAAGAAAGACTAGTGATGAGACCTTATCTTAATGGCTTGATGTCTCATCGTGCTTGAGTGACTTGATAGCCCAAGAGTCGTGATCGGAAGAGACTTGGTGACTAGGAGCACATATTTTATGGAGCTCCAACATAGATTAGAGGTGGCATTCATACCATCGATACCACGAGATAAAAATCTTTCGTGTCGAGTTTATCTCTCTACCTTATTTATGTTTCCGTATTTACATACTTACAATTTACCTTTTATAGTATGTTGCAATTCTCTTGAGCGATATAGTAGACACACTAGATAAACTAGAGCATATTTAAATAGAAATTGATATATGTTTAGCTTGTAAAGTTTTTAGAGCTAATTTATTTTAGATTTCTAAATATCCTAATTTACACGCTCTTAGTATATCACCGTTCCTCACAATAGACTTTTGCATTTGACACCGCTGGAAGGTGAATATCCTCTGTAGAACCGATAACAAGTGTTTTTTTTTTTATCTATGCTTTCATGTACTTGTTGTGTTTGTTGTAAAGGGACGACTTTTGATATGTTTCTTGATCGACGCAGTATCTCACTCTTCCTCCAGATCCTAGTTCCATGAACTGTGCAATGGTTTGTATCAGTTGTAGAAAGAGTTAAAAACAACAGAACTGCTATTAGTACTTATTTAGGAAGTGCAAATGGCTTCCTATTCGTTTGGATTCAGAGTGCAAATGTTTTTGTGCTGTTAAGTGCTGGCTTTCTGACCAGTGTACTGGCAGCAAACACAGTATGCCAGTATGTTGTTCGTGCTACATCAACTAACGCTCAAAATGATACGCTGGGTGTAAAGCTGTTTTTTTTTTTGGCGCGAACAATAATGAACCCCAAACTATTTATCAAAAGAAAAATACTTATCAGAAAGAAGCCCGCACAATAGAAACTGAAGACTGCATCTGCCTGAGCTCAGTTGATAGATGGTGCCGTCGAGCTCATACCAAATCGGGTGACCATTTTTTTCTGGAATGAATGTCCGAGCTCATACCATTTTTTTTGAGACGATGCATAATTTAGAAAAAAAGAAAGAAAAAGGTGGGATCTTATATTTTCTAGATTATTAGATCAATCCAAAACTTTTAAAAAATAAACTAAAGAATCATCTCATCTAATTAAGTTAAGTAAAAAATAAATTAAGTGTTTGACCCACTTGCATCTCTTTTCTCCCCGCGGACTTGTGCAGCTGTCTCACGGACCAGCAGCAGCAACCAGCAAGCAATTATTTGGTCTCACGGCCAACTGGCCAAGCATGCCTCGTCATATTGGATCCTTATTTTTAGTTTTGATTTTGTTTTCCAGTGTAATTTAATCCCTGTTAATATAGATTTATTATCCTTTTTCTTTCATATGCACCCAACAATTAAAAAACTTGGTTTAACAATTTGTGGTACCTAATTTAACAATTGTAAGAACTAATTCAACTTTTTAAAAATACATGTTCAACATTTTGTGAGACTTCAACATTTTTACAACATGTTCAATATTTTTTATATGATTTGTTGAAATAGTGTATTTGAATTGTTGAAATATTACATCCGAATTGTTATTTTTTTTAAAGTCAAAAAAATATTCACTTACCCTACCTATCGGCCAACCGGGAAGCACCACTTCACCTGACCGACGTGAGCCCCAGAGGCCCAGACTCGGTCGACCAGCCTAATTGTAAATATTTGAATTTATTTGAATTCAAATTGAATCAAAAAGAGAATATCACATGAAATGATAAAAATATGTGTAAATATAGCATTACAAAGAACTCATTTTTTTCACCAAATAACTAGGAGTAGAAATATTTTTATAAATTAGTAAATCGCATGATAAGAATATTAGTGATTTTTATCTGATTTTTGGGATTTATTTGAGACATTAAAAATTACTAGAATTTATAAAGATAGGCTTGTTAGAGAATTTTAATTAAATATTGGTTTAGACATTTTCGATAAAATCAATTAAAATAGTTTGCTAGTGTATTTATAAAAATATTTAAAAAATTTAGAACACTCTTGTGCTCTAAATAAAATCAAGAGGTAAATAAAAAATAAACACACATACGTATGCACACAAGCAGAGCCAGAGCTCCCATCGGTTCACCGGGCAACCGCAAGGTGTCGTCAAATGAACGAGTGATACGTTGCTCGATGTATTTTTCATATTTTTTAATTTTTTGAGCTGTGAGACCATGAGATCTCGTTCATTCATTGGGTGGCACTTATATCACCCGATCTAGGAGCGACGGTAACATATTCCCGATTTATTCATATGGCCGTATAATTTCGTAAATATTAAAAATAAAAAATATATAAATAAAAAAATACTCCACCAATGTATAGGAACGCACGAAAAAGAAGCCCGCCAAATCAAGCCCAAGGCGCTACCCCGTCAGCGGGAGGTGGGGCCCAAATTAACTGGCACCGAAGAGCCGATAGCTTTGCGTTGCTTCCAAATCCCATCTTCTCCCCGCTGTCGTTGCCGGCGGAAGTAACCAACCGACCCGATCCCCACCCCCGCCTCGACGCCCCCTCCCCCGCCGCCGCCGCCGCCGGAAGCTGCTTCCTATTCCTCCCGTCCCGCAACGAGGCGATCGCGTCAGCGCCCACGCGCTCCCTCCAAACCGAGTACGCGCAAACCTCTCCCGCTCTCTCTCTCTCTCTCTCTCTCTCTCTCTCTCTCTCTCTCTCTCTAATTGCTTTTTTTTTCCCGGGTGAGGAGGATATCGGCTAGCTCCCTCCCCAGCCCCGCCGCTTGATCCGGTCGCGTAGGTTTTGGGGCTTGACTCGTCCGTGTCTGCGCTTGAATCAATCGCTGTCCTGTTAGTTCTGTTGTGTCGCCGGGTGATCGACCCGTCTTCCGCCCCATCCAGGGTTCCGCAACTCTTGTCGCCGCGATCGCGTAACTGTATGTAGAGGTTAGGGTCCACGCACGTTGGGTGAACTGTTCGGTAGCCATATCTGTTTGGGGAGTTGTCTCGAGCCTACGCGCGGCGCCGTTGTATTGTGAATCTGGGATTAGTTAATTTCAGCTTGATGCATTTAGGTTTCATGGTGCATACATGTGGCATTGCTAGCTAGCTATTGCTTCGGTTCCAATGCTTAGTGTTGAAAACGGGATAGAACCTTAATGTTAGCTGACGATGGAACCTGAATGGTTTGGTTCCATGGTTCGGTTCTAATGCTTCGTGTTGAAGGCGATATAGAGCTTTAATGCTACCTGATGATAGTTCAGACTTTGAATAGTGTTGTCCACGGGTGACTGATTCTCTTAAACATGAGTACAGATTTGTATTGTATCTGTCTAAAATGATTGTTCGTGAACTATGCACAAGATAACTAAAGTATATAAGGAATGAGTAGTGACAAGATGAGTTTCTTGATGTGATGATGAAATAGAGAGTTCCAAGGGGTTTGTCATGCTAATTATTTTTTCTTGCATCCTTTTTTTGACAGGTTATGTGCTATCACTTGCAGGTGATCTCTTTGTTCTTATATAACCTCTAAATGATTCCATGGGAACTCCAAATGAAATGATGCCATACTCTTCCCTGTCCAAAATCAATAGCGGCCACAACCAGGGAGCTGTTTTATCCAATGTAGTTGCGGGAAACAATTATCCGGTTCAGGATTATCTCTACGAGCCATCTTTGGAACCAAACTTCCCAGAGTATGATTCAAGGGATGATCCGTTCACTCCAACACGAGCTAGTCCAAAAGTCAATTTGAAGACTGTTCTAGGTGGGCTGGTTTCAATTGTCACCGGTGGAAACAAGAGTGAGGATGACACATCACAGCAGCAAAGTTTCAGCACAGATGTATCATTTCTAGGCTCTGACAAGAATGGCGATGTTAACGTGCACCCATCTGTCTGTGTTCCAAGTGCACCGCCAGTACTTGAAGCGAATGCTTTACAGTACAGTGCATATAGGGAGGTTTTGCTAGCAGATCCACCAGAGTGGTTGCCAGATAGCTCTAGTAATGTGTGCCTGCAGTGCAACTCTCCTTTCACAGCTCTGACTCGTGGAAGGCACCATTGCCGGTTCTGTGGAGGTATATTCTGCAAAGATTGTTCCAAGGGAAGATGCTTGTTGCCCATGAAATTCAGACTTCGCGATCCTCAGAGAGTGTGTGATGCTTGCTATGAGAGACTTGATCCACTTCAGGGCTTATTGATCAACTACAACAGTAACGCCATGCAGCAAGCAAAACATGATGTCATGGATTGGACAAGCACTAGAAGCTGGTTGAACATGCCTGTCGGTGTATCAATGGAGTATGAGATATACAAGGCGACAAACACGATGAAGAAATATTGCCAGGTATGTATGATGTTTTACCCATTGAAGAGATGTAACCTTATCATCCAGGGCTGAGAATGGTTCTGTTTTGGAATATGTAGGTTGCTAGATTAAACCCCGAGAAGTCCATCCCGTCATCTATTCTCAAGGGAGCAAAGGGGCTTGCTGTTCTAACAGTCGCCAAGGCGGGTGCAGTTCTTACATACAAAGTTGGCACTGGCCTTGTAGTTGCTCGCAGATCAGATGGATCATGGTCTGCCCCTTCAGCAATTTTATCTGTTGGACTGGGATGGGGAGTGCAGGTATTTATCCACTAAATATCATCTCTTTTAATGTACCGGCAGCATCTTTGGTACTTTAGCATGTTAGACAAATGAGGAAGCCTGTTAGACAAATGATATGTTCCTCACCAGAAAATAAAAGAACTTTCACGTTACTTGATAAAGATATGCTGATCACATTAGGTATGCATTGGTTGCACATAAGAGCATAAGCTAGTTAATAAATGCACCAGGTCACCATGTGATGTGAAAACTCTAGCTTTTTTTTTTTTGCTTTAAGTATGCAAAAATGTCCATAAATTTACCATGGGATCCTAACAATCAACATATTTTCTTCAAAAAAAAGAAAAGATCAGCATAACCATCCTGAACGACTTGGGGAGTTGCAATGTGTAAAGAGAAGACTGGATATGGAGCACTGCAATGATTTGGGTGCTTAGCTACAGTTTGTTGTTAGGATCCTTAATCTCCATTTGATGGTGGCCTTTGTTTGTACCTTCCAGATTGGAGGAGAACTGACGGACTTTATCATTGTGCTTCATGACCTTAAAGCTGTCAAGGCTTTCAGCAGCCGCATTCATCTTTCTCTTGGGGCAGGATTGAGTGCTGCAGCAGGGCCAATCGGCAGAGCCTTTGAGGCAGATGTTAGGACCAGTGAAAAAGGTTCTGGAATATGCTACACTTACAGCTGCAGCAAAGGTAACAATTTGAACATTGCCTCTTGATAGTGCTATCCTTATAGTTTCATGCTTAAGATAGAAGTTATAAAAGAAAAAAAATCATGCTGGGGGTGTAGTCTGATAATGTTATCAAGTAGGAAATGCCAATGTTTTATTTAAAAAAAAAGATTGTGATGAGCTTTCTGTTTTCTTCCGGTAATAAATCAAAGGTAATGTTTAGGTGCATTTTCCCACAAAACAGGAAACCCAAACAGTCTGACTAGTCATATACTCATATGTAACATTGAGACATCCGTGTAGCCAAAAAATTCTCTAACCTACGATTACATTTTAGCAAATTCATGATAGTGTCTTAATAGTATCCTCCATACGCTTAACTACTTGTGGAAACTTGAAACAGGTGCTTTTGTTGGGGTTTCACTGGAAGGGAATGTGGTGACAACCAGAACAGAGGCCAATCTACGTTTCTACGGTGACGCGTACCTGACCACAATCGATATCCTGTTTGGGAGGGTGGAGAGGCCCCGAGCTGCCCAGCCCCTGTACTCAGCTCTAGATGATCTGTTCTCCAAAATGGTTTGCTAGCTCATTTAGATTGTGATACTCTCCATGGCCCGGTTGTAGCATGCAGCCATGTACATAAACAAAAGATACCAGGAAATTCCTAAAAGGAAAGATGACAGGAAAATGTACAGCTTCTGTTGGACGGTTCATTTACTATTTATATCAATCCACACCTGTTAATATTGGCAGAACATTTAGTACGCTGCCGTGTGCTACTGTGGACTCATTCATGCATGCAATGGAAGACTGATAAATCTGTTAGTGAGTTTCTGGCTGGATTTGAGCTCATGCTGAGTCATTCGTGTTGTCCGGTAGCACTCGGATGGAGCTAATTCGCTGTACTCACATGACGGCGCGGTGGCACGCGGCACTGCACAACGAGCTGTTCTCGGCCGGCGTTGTACAGTTCGTTGTACCGCTCACAGGAGATGAGTACACCGAGTAAGACGAGGCAGGCGATGATGATTGGATCAAAGGAAGGTCAAAAGGATCGTTATAGCTCTTGGCTTCGTCAACATGGTATAATTGCTCAGTTACCATCTTTAGAAAGTGACAATTACTGTTAAGGATAACATACGAATTATCCTGAGTCTATGCATGTGAAGTAAGGTGACAAATAGAATACCACCGGGGGTCATCGGTGGCAAAAAAAAAAAGCAAATAACCCTCGTCAACAGAGTCACAAAATCCTTGGAAGCTAAGGGTTCAGCCCTAGCGGCTGCGCAGGCAGGCTGCAAGCCAAGAGCTCTAACCCATGGCACTCCAAGCCACCAATGGAAGCTGGCACTTCAAGTGGTCGTGCATTACATACATGTGGGTCAGTGAGTGTGCACGTTTGGGTTAAGAATCTTAAGATCTGCGAACGCTGTTTCCATTTGCGCCTGGTTATGACAGGAACTGTGATGAATGCTCGCATGTATTGACTATTGAAGTTCCAGTAGGGTGTGCCAAGGCTCGGTATCAATACCATCACTCTTAGGATCTTAGCCTCAAGGCTTGCCTGGCCTCTCCGGCTACGAGTGAGTAACCTCTGTAACGTGAGTGAATTTACTTGCCTCAAGGCTAGCTAGTCTGGCAGCACGGTGCGTTTGTGGCCTGGATAGCTACCAGTAGCTGCTGCCTGCTAGGTAGGCTGACGAGCTGTGCCACTGCTTGTCAAGTTCAAAATTAACATGCAGAGCGTGTGGACAAATTGAGGACGAGCGGCCATCGGCCGCGCAATGCTACCTGGCCATGCCGATGGCCTGCGTGCGACGGGCTGGTGGCGTCCGCGCTAGCTCCTCCTCTCCATCTCACACAGAAAGCGGTTCCTCTTACGTAACTGCACTGGTAACGTCGTCGCTGATAGGTAGGACTCACTGAAAGTTAACCGATATATCAACAACTACGTCACGGAGCAATTAAGTCAGGATCTCCTTCCGTCCACACCTCTCCACCGGTTGCCTCCCCACCAGCTCCACCCGTTTCCACGCTCGCGCCTCGCGTCATGTACGTCGCACCCCCATCGGATGAACACGAACACAAACACGAACACGGACGTGCGAGGGCTGCTACGGCAGGGCATCGATGGGCCGGCCGGTCCCTGCGAGCCACTGGAAACTGATACCAAACTCTACGTGAAGGAAAATAGCCAACACGAACCCAAGGACGCATGCAATCCGAGCTGATCACCGGCTTCGATTTCTACATGCCGAACGAGCAATCTGGTTCCGGCATCTCCTTGTCACAGCTCATGCATGCATGCATGGAGTAATGCCGGATCGATCGAGTTGGGTGTAGAGAAAAGCACGGTAGGCTACATAAATAAATCTGAGCAGTTAATTCGATCGTTGCTCAAAATTTTGGTCCCGTGCGTAGTTCTACATTTCTACGCCCTGGGATAGATGCGTGTTGTGATCATGATCGATCGATCATGAGAACCACTCCCCGTCCCATCCTTCAATGTCTCCAATGTCCATGCTGCAAAAACAAAGCGTTCCACGAATACATCATTTGCTAAAAGAGCTTAACTTGTAAACCAAAATAAGTGGATCTTTTGATTATCTTATATGTCGTTTGTTTACTTTCACTTTTTTTTCTTCTTATTTTTAGGTCGTGTGCATTTGTACTATGCAAAAATTAAAATTGAATTCTTATGTATTTTGTATCGTCTTGATGTGTAACTATAAAAGTCAATAAATATTTTTATCGAAAAAGTAAGTGGACACATTGATCGCAGATGGTTACACACGCTAAGTGCGAACAATTAAAGTACTCCGTTAGAAACAATTAAAGCCACTGCAAGTTCATGTCATACCACGGCAAGGCGATGTCATCGCGGTCGTCGCTGTGATCCCCTCGGTAGCAGCAGTTGTAGTCGCCGTCGTCGACATGCATCTCCCAGGCGTCCAGCTTGGCCCCGGTAACCCCTTGCTCGCCAACGCCGTCGCACAACCACTCCGGAAAGCCGGCCACCACCCCGTCGTCATCCGCCATGCCAACCGCGCCAACCTGATCCATCCGGGCCCCCGTGCTCTCTCCACCGCCGCTCTCCATGTTCTCCAGGATCTTGCTCCACCACGCCGACGCGGCGGCGGCCACGTTCGCGGCCGTCTCTCTCCACTCCATCTCCATGCCGTGCCTCTCGCCGATCAAGTAGTGCTTCTCCCCGTCGTCCAGCACCGGGCTCAGCGGCGCCGTTGCACCGACCGACGATGCGTTCTCCGCCGTGCAGAACGCCGGTGATCCATGAGCGCTCGCCATCGCCGTCACCGAAGATGGGTACGCCGAATAAGACGAGGCAGGCGATGATGATTGGATCAAAGGAACGCCAAACAGATCGTCACTGTTCTTGGCATCATCAAGAGAGCCACCAAAGCCTTGCAAGCTAAGGTTCAGCCCTAGTGGCTGTGCAGGAAAGTTGCAAGCCAAGTTCTCTAAGACATGGCACTCCAAGCCACCAATGGCAGCTGGCACTTCAGGTTGTGTGAGATCATCATAAGGGAGCATGGATGGCGAGTAGCTACCATCAGGGGCAGAAGCAATCAGATGTGCAAGTGGGGAGCTGCACAAGTGATTGCAGAAGGAGACATATCCCATAGCCACAGGCACTCCTTCAAGTTCAACTGCTTGGTTTTGCTCTTGCAACATCACTTGCACTTGCTGCTGCTGTTGTTGATGCAGCTGCAAGTACGGTTGTGGCTGCGGCTGCTCCTCCCGATCTTCGGATTGCTGCCGCATGTTGGCCCGGTGGATCCTGAGGGCGGCGACGATCTCCCGCCTCGCCTCCGCCATGTTGAGCAGCCTCTCCTGGTACGGCCTGGTCGTGTGTATCCTCCTCCTCACCTGCTTCTTGACCCGTGGCTTCGGTGGTGCTTGCTCTTGCTCTCGCTGTGGCTGCTGCTGATGATCAAGTGGTGTGGCACTGGTCATGGTGTTGAGGTATTGGGCTCTGGATCTTGCCGTGGATGATGAGGAGCTCAGCTGCTTCACAAGGCTCCGGATGTAAGCCCCAGAGAGGTGTGGCTGCACTTGCTCTGTGCTGCTGTTCTTAGAAGAGAAGGAAAAAGGAGATGGAGTCGTTGCAACTGGTCTGGAGTGGCTTGTCATCTTGGGCTCTCAAGCTGTGTGACCTGTGAGGCACCTCTCCTCAGCTATTGCCTATGACTGTGACATCTATATGACTATTGAGCCTGTGTGTGTGTGTGTGTGTGTGTGTGGAAGAATTTGGTGGTGAGGATGTGAGCAGGTGGTACATATAATAGGAGTGGTCCTAGGAAGCGTGCAGTTTGCTAATATGGCATGCAGCTAGGTTCTTGGACATGCAGTGTCACTGGCTGACTGCATAAACGTCGCCTGAGTCATCTTTTTGGTACTTGAGTAACATTGACCTTACCTCGGATATCAATCACCCACACAAGCCCTACCTCGGCGTGAGGCAACCCACATTCTCTCTCCTTATTCTCTCTCATCATCCTAAGATTTTGCTGACATGGTAATGCTAAAAGATGACTGATGTCGCAACATGTACAGGGAACTCCTATCATTTTATGGAGTTCACTTGTTTTTACCTTAATTTTCTACTGATCCTGTCTTTGGCGAGATATAGCGGTTCGTTTTGAATAAAAAAAAATCATGACAGTTGTGTGCTACAACTATAATATACTACTACTACCTTTCATAAAAAAGATAATATGCTCCTACTTAGCATACAAGTGGTGTGCTAGGCACGCATTATTTGTCGTTTCATTTCATCTCACAGGAGAGCGATAAATATATGGTGATATCAAGTGCCATTCCGCTGCGGCAGTCTCTTCCATCCCTGCTGGATATGGTAGAGTAGGCTAGGGCGATTGGCGTTGCAAGTTGCAATATTCAGAGCTACCCTACATTACATGCATCCAGAACTGAACACAGTAAAAAAAAAAGGTTGTGTTAACCCTGTCCGAAGCGTTGCCGACTGTTGAATTTCTTGCACCAACTAAAGTTGCTAAGAACAGACGAGCAATCTACTCGATTGTAAGAAGTGGACATCACAAATGGTAAAACGAAATAGTACGTCAAAATCTGAGGCTTCGATAATGATAATGGTGATGATGATATATCCATAAGAGCATCAACATATTAGGGTGGACACCCTCTAGTCAACCAGTGACGCAAGGCAGTGATTCATTGACGCTAAGAGACTGAAATATACCAGTCTAGTCACAAGAGAAGGACAAGAGCAAATGGCACCATCCTAGATCCTGCCACCGGCCACAAATTCATTTGACGGCTCCTCCCTTGACCCTTCGCTTCAATGCAAAAGCCAAATGGAGAGCAATGTGATTGGCTTGCATGGACGGTGGCAAGGTGCAGCATGATCTATCAACAAGGCCTATGAGAAGCCCTAGCCCTTCATGCACTGGCTTGGGGCTCACACTAGGCCCTAAATGGATCAGAGAGAAGGCTATTCACACTAGCCACTGCCCACTGCTGCTACAGGGTGTAATATTATAACATTCATAATTTGCAAGAGGCAATATTTACCTTGCATGGTCGAATGAGAATGCTTTCCCATGAATTTTGGATTTAATCCCATCACAAACAACTCGATGAAGATTTGGACGAACTATGATTCAACGGGAGAGCAGAACAATCGACCGGAAGCAACTTGGCGAGCCTTCAAAACTCTGAAGGCGTTCTGCTTATCTTTAAGTTCAGGAAACTGAACATCCGTAGCATAGTTGCATCAAAACTGCAGATGAAACCCACTTTTCGTATTTTCAGATCAAGAACTACGAGATGAGTTCGTGCACAATCATTTCAAATGAAGTTACTGCGAACAAGGGACGAAGGAGTAGGGCATATTACTATTTGCTACAGGTCATCAAGAAAACAAAGTACATGAGCTTGAGCTCTAATTGCATGAAATGCTCCAGAAATCGTAGAAGCATATGTACATCGAAGATATCATACAGTCTAGTCACTAGTAACTGTGTAAGTAAATAAGACGACGGTTGAGAACAAGCTCGACGAAGTTTGAGAACAAATGTACCAATAAAAACAGATATAGTCAAACTTGACTTGCGTGTGCCTTGCAGAAGTAAAATTTCCAGCTCTAATTGGCAAAATTACCATATATCTTGAACTTCTGATATATGTGAATGGCAAAACAAATGGAGAGGGAGATACAAATATATCGCAAAAACAATGAAAAAATACAGTATTTCTGGGCCAATTGAAAGAAAAGATTGCAAAAGATCTTAAAGTCCAATTCTACACAGGAGGTAAAAGAATATTAAGAAAAAGAATAATCAAACAACAACAATGGAAACGCTCAACTGACAGCTTATAAGAATTACCATAGATACATAATATATATTTATATATCACAAGCTAGCAGCGTCGGCGTACCATCCATGAAAATTTGATACTCATACCTAATTTTGGAAGATATTTTATACACTCCAACTCTGGTGCCTTTTGAGGATCACCTGAGCCTGGCATCACCTCCCTTGCTTCGGAATGTTGAGAGGGAGAAGAAAGAACGTGGCGCTGCATTTTGAGGTTAAGATATTTTAGAGAAGATTACAATCCCATAGCCAACATCTTCATGTTCTATGAGTTAAATGAGCAACTTAACATAAGCATATACATATTTAAAGGTTACATACCTTTGAGAGAACTTCCAGTGAGTTGATCCTCCCTCAGTCTGAAATTTGCAGGGGGGTTTGGAATGGAGCTGCGTAGAGATTGCTCTGCAAATTAAAATCTTAATCAAGCTTGTGTGCTTAAGTGCATAAAGAAAATGTGTAGCAAGAGCTAAAATTGGACAGTAGTCAAAAGTATATACATATATCTTAAGATTCAGAAGTTCCAGGAGCAAATTTGTGTATGTGAGTGTATCCTTTCCATACCCAGAAAACCTTTTCACAACTGCATGAACATCATGATTTAGGGAAGTTGCTACTTTTGGGGGGATTACAGTTTTTTACCTTTGCGCCTGATTGTTAGGGTCCATAGTTTTCAAAGGTTCCATTTCAAATCTCACGTGTCATTGCCTGGTGGATCCTCAAACCAAATTTTCAGTCTCACAAAAAGATGTTATAGGATTCTTCCGGATGTAGGCATTGCACAAGAATTCCATAGGAAACATTACAGGTCTTGTATATTGTTTTTCGGCAAAACTCACATTCGAAATGCGTCCACTAACATAGACTTTAACATGTGCATGATTTAATGCAAACAAGTTCTTTTGTTTGGGTAGATGGAGAACTGAAATCCAACTTCTAAAGTTACCCCCCCCCCCCCCCCCAAAAAAAAGGCTCATACATTGTGGGAATAGTATTTTGAGAAGCATACCAAGTAATCTAAAGTCAAACGATAACAGGAAAGAGCTTTTGCGCAAAAAATTAGAAAGCAAAATACCTTGTTCGGCAAAAACCTCATGCTCAACAAAACCATCATATGAAGCAAGATAACCCATTCGAGACTTTCTGAAATCATCAGAAGATCCTACTACCAGATCCCGGCCATCTTCCATGTCATCATCACATTCTGAGGCAGTGGAAGCGGATACCCAATCATTTACTAAACCATCACCACCTCTATTCTTCCTACCAAATTTCCACAGTTTCTTCAATCCTTTGGAAACGTCTTTGCGTTGCTGTTGAGATGCATTGGCACCAACAAAAGGCATCTGTGCACTGCCCCACTTTTTCCGCATCCGGGAAACATCAGCATCTGTTATTTCATCTAGTGAATGAGAATTCCATGGTGATGGACTCCCGGATGGTGAATCAGCAAAAGCATCGCCATCAGAGTTATCATTCGCATAAGGGAATAGTTGTGGAAGACGCGAGCTCCAGGGTGCTGGAAGATCACCAGTTGAATCATGCATATTTCCTGCAAAAGAAGTGAAATTGGTACCACCAAGTGTGGGCGCTTCACTTGGGAAATTAACATCGCCATTTTCTGATCCTGGCTCATCTGAATTTCCGAATTCATGACTCATTCTTGGGTTCTCACTGTCAGAATCAACAGGAAAATCACTTTCCCTAAGATTCTCTTCAATGCTTTCATATTCTTCCTCTTCTTTGGCATCATCAGGGGAATCCACTTGCTGATCTTCAAAATCGCCACTGTCACCATTCTGGAAGGCATTCGCCATCATGGCTGCCTGAAATCCAGCTATACCGACAGCAGGGCGAGTTCCATTGCCTTTCCTAAGAAAAGTCTTTGGTGGACCTGTTCTACGGGTGTTATAACCAAAAGCTCCCTCTGATTGATTCTTGGAGATTCTTGAGGGAGCCCAATTGTAAATGTCCTCATTCACTGATGAAATGTCCTTTGATTCATCAGGAATTAGGCTCTTCCTCATAGATTGTGCCCTCCTTGATTGATCTTCTTTCAAGATACTCTTTGACCCTTCAATAATGCTCTTACTACGGGCAAAACTTTTTTGCTGAACCCTAGCAGTCGCTCTGCTGAGTCCAGGTGCAGGCCTCGTATTTTCCTTTCTTAAGTCGGAGAAACTGGGGACAGACTGTGCAAGAGGATTTTCTGGTGGATTCCTGCGGTTTGCATAACCAGAGCTTACAGTCCTTGATGAACGCTTATAGACAGGAGCAACTGATGTCTTTTGGGTGGAAGCAACTTTATTTGAAAAATGCTTCCTGGAATCAGCACTCCTGGAAGAACCGTCACCAGATAGGTAGTCACTATTCGGTTCCTCTTCTACCAAGTATGAGTCTACTCCCTGGAGAAGGCAAAGAAAATTAATTGCAAGCAAGTAAAATACACATTGTGCATGATTTCAGCACTCCACAACATTGCATGTAATTATAGGATTCCAAGACATGCATATGGCATTGAATAATGAATAATTTAAACATATACTTTTTAAGACATTGATTTTTAGTAGGGAAATTTTTTGGTGCAAACAAGCAAATGGGTGCAAACATGCAAACAGCAAATATCGTCCGTCCGATCCCTATCCGAAGGCTATGCTTGATCCCACCATCTCGCTAGTGGAGGGGTTAATTTATAGAAAACCCCTGTGAGACCACAAAATATCACGAAATAACCCCTCTACCGGTGGGATGATGGGATCAACCACAGACTTCGGACGGGGATCGGACGGACTGCATTCACTGTTTGCACATTTACACCCATTTGCTTGATTTTCCCTTTTTAGTATGACAGAACCTTCAAAACAATGTTTCCAGTACAGTGGAAATCCCAGTGTAATGCACTCAGGGTGTATGTTCAATATTCTAGTTACCAAAAAAAATTGAAGTCCCTTTTTAACTGCAACAAACAGAACTACTGTTTTGCATCAAAAAACAATTCCAAATATAATTTAATACCTGATCCTTATTTTTTCTAGATGATTGCAAAGGAGGAATCTTCTGAGAACAACGAGAAACATAAGCTGAGTCAGGGACATCCGCAGACCGGGCGAATTTGGCTAGCATCTCAGCCTTGCTTCGTTCTAGGTTCTCATGCATTGCCTTTAACATTGCCTCCTTCTCCTCTCTCTGCAGTTTCCAGTCTTCCTTTAGTTTTGCATCCCTCTTTTGCATGTATTGCTCATAGAACTTCCCTCTCGACTCTTGTAAACTGAGAATGCCAAGTTTTTGTGGTATACTATTGTTATACCCTTGATTGTTCACCATCTTCAGAAGCTCATTGGAATCAAAATCATTGGTTGTTATACTCTCTTTCACAATCTTCTTCGTATAAATTTTCTCTGGAAGAACCGGTGCAGGCTTTACCTCACTTATCATAGGTGTGTTGTCAACATGGATGTCTGTAGACTTGCCTCTCCGAGAAGAAGTTAGCTTATGTGCAGCATATAGTTTCTCCAACTCATTGGCCTTCATTTGCAGTTGATCATGTCGATCTTGATTCCCTTTTGTTGGCCTCGTCGCCCTAGCCTGCAAATTCAATTCCTGATCAGCCTTGGACGATTGCCTGCTCAAACTTTTTCCCTGGCGACCAGAACAATCTGAATCAGAGCCAATCACAACCTTTCTCCCTACATCCTCTGCTTTCCGTGGCAGGCAATTCCGCTGCAAGCTAACATCATGGCCTTCAGTTTCTGTAGAGTCAGTTTCCTCCCTACCAGATGAGCCTCTAAAATTAATACGGGAATTGGATGGTGCTTTTGATCTAGGATTAACACCACCAGATATCTTTTCAAATTTTTGAGAGGGCCGATCCTTCTTTCCATTCATATCTGCTTCAGTGTGAATATCTTTTGTACGGAGGCGAGGACCTCTAGTATCATTTTGTCCAATCTGTTCGCTTGAAACTAGCACTTCATGAGCAACAACTGTGATTTCCTTATCTATCATGCAAACATGCTCCTCTGGCGAGGGGCTGGTTTTTAAAATATCCTTATCTTTCAGCGAGGTATCATCAGCTAGTTTTGGAGAAGTCTTTAGTCGGTTTCGAGTGGAAACATTCAGAGCAGCATGATCTGACATCTTTGTGTCACATTGTCCTTGAATAACTCCCTGTTCTTTTCCAAAGGATGACTCACTCTCAAAGCTGGAGTTTATAACCATGTCATCTTCTGCACGAGATTTAGTCTGTTTATGAGAAGCAGGAGTATCGTTCAAAGTTGACGGCGAGCGAGTATTTGTGGTGGTTGACTCCACTGATATGTCATCCTTTTGACATGGCCAAGACTGTGAAGTGACTGAATCTTTCAGCCCACTAGAGTCCTTGTCAGCTCTTAATTTTGAGTTACCCTCCAGATCAGTAGATGTTGGGGTCCCAACAGAAGTTCCATTCTCTTTTTTGTCATTTAAGCTGTTACTGTCATTGTTGCTTAGATCAATACTCATGTCACTAACACTGCTCCACCTCCTTACCAACTTCTCCATGGATGCACCAGAAGGAACCCTGCGGTGCTCACCTTTCCCCGGAACCACCTTACTAGTACCTGCTGAGTTGCTGTTACCGGAACTTGGGGTCTGCTCCTTTTTCTGGCTCTCAAACATGTTTATCCTGTCCTTCACACTCAACCGCCTTGAACCACCTCCTACAGCAGGTGCAGGAGACGCATCTGTTTCTGTTTCTTGTTTATCTACTGCCTGTTGGATGGTTTGCTTAGGTTTCTGTTCTGTGATGGGTTCGGATGCAACATGTACTAAACCTTGGCTGTTGCTTAGTCTGTGGATCTGAGAGTCACTTCCACCAATTGTAGATTTGTCGTTGGATCCACCAAGATCAACTTGTGGCTCATCTATAGACATGTCTGAACTGGAGGAACCACGGACATTCCCATCATCAAAGCCCTTCCACTGTGATGAAACTGCTGGCGGTGCATTTTGAGGACTGATGTCGGGACGCCGCTGGCAAAGTGACATGAATTTGGTGCACGCTTCACTGGACATGACGTGGGAAGGAAACATCATTCAGCAGGAAACGCAATAAAAGAACAAAATGAAGCAAAACGTGGGAAGGAAGAATAACTTCAGTGCTGCCATCACAACCAGCAGTGCAACAATGACTTGGGGAGTTGGGGGCATATAGAGATTGAACAGACTTCACTGCAACACCATCTTCCCAACAAAAAGAAAATTCTTTCCAGGCAAACACTTTCCCAAACGCCGAATCTAAAGTTTATATGTTTACATCTTCCCCCATATAGCATGTTACTTTCTTAATTATATCATACTGTTTGAAAATGAATGATGTCATGAATCAAGTACAATCTTCCACGCAATGTAATTGCATTTCATAAAAGAGGAAATATCATGTGCACAAGAGTATTTTGGTGCACATATACACAAACTCAATCTTGATCATCAGTTTCAACCTGGATGGCCCAAGTGAGAGGTGGGAATTCTCAAACCCACTTATACAACTTTTCATTTGACCAAGTCAGATTGGGCCTAAGTCAGCCCAAGTGGGATGATGAAATTCCCACCTCCCAGTTGGTCCACTCAGATTGGATCTGAGGCACGAGATTAAGTTTGTACATATGTGCAACAATATACTCTTGTGCACCTGATACTTCCTCTTCATAAAAAAAGGAATCCAAAAAATTATTTTTCTCTATGCAGCATGCAGTTGTTCATGTCCTAAACAAGAATTGTCCACACATCACCTAGAAAATGTGTAACCTGTACACATTATCTACTGCATGTTATGGGCAGAGGCCAGGGGTAAACTATTGTACGGTTGTATCAGCTTGATGTAACGATGAGAGTTAATAAAGCTCCCTTTTCCAAAAAAAACTGCATGTTATGGGATATAACTTGTGCTAAATCTGCCACTACTGTCGCATGCCATCAACTTTTGGTGGAACCAAAATAGTGCGGTGACTGGATAACTGATGATCACAACTTGCAGAATTTGCTTCCTATCTGATCGTTAATCTCATTGGAGTACACAGTGATGATCCAACAATATCAAATAATAGCCATTACTCTATACGAGAATTATGAGATTAACTAGTTTTGAGCATTACCTCAGCCGATTGGCACCAAAATGGTTTGCAAAAAGAAGCAGTTCTGAGACACTACTAGGATTAAACCCTGCAGAGGATGCCCGAGAACAAGCTGTGGCCAAATCTTGTTTAAGAGAACTTAGACGCACATCAATCGCCCTAAGAAGCTCTTTCCTGCACAAGAATTAAATTCATAAATTAGTAAATACAAATAAGTATGATATTTTGACTGAGGTTATCGATCTAAGAATTATGCGCACATCAATTCTGAATAACTAAGATATCAATACTCATCAGCTTGCATCAAATGAATAAAAATCATAATTACTTGGCAACACAATACAGCCTAGAGACAAAAACTAAGAGCACGGATAGTTTCTTGTTGAAGTTAAAGCGAGTTTCTTGCTATACATGTAACACCTCATGGCCCAAAACTAGCTCAAAGCCCAGCCTCCACACGTAGAACAGTGTACGCTTTTACCCTCACTTTGCGTAAAAGGGTTAACACGCAGGTACCCTATTCCGGCTAAAAGGTATCATATGCTAGTACTGCTCACTTAAAACTCTCATTGTTAGACTACCCACATCCAGAACACAGTACATGGCACTCCAGAGTCCACTAAACCTATGTCCACGTTACAGATATCATGGGCAGGTACCTACAACTGGAGAAGACAGAAAAAAAAACTAATATTCGGCAACTCAATATTTTAGTTAGAGGTGGTAATAGCAGTTAACATGGGGGAATGCTAAAACCACAAGAGTGCACAAACTAGGTAAAAGGCTTGAGAAGAACTGCACATAATGTATCTCATGGATTTATTCAACAAACAAACTAATTGGGTGGGTCATGTTCAACTCACATAAATCAAGTTTATCTGAAAAGGAGAGGTAAATGAATAACAACAGACATGAGAAAGGAGCTTACTTTGTAATATCTGCAGCTGCTGCTGAGGCTGAGACATTTTCAGCTGACGAAAAGCACAGCCAAAGATTACACAAATTACATTCCGAAGCAGCACATGTACAAGATCATAACGATGCCACATTAAAAGAATTCTCATGAACCCCACAAGCACTAGCAGCGATTAAATACTGTATTCATTTCTTTCCTAAATTAGATATGGATTGCTTCCAAGGTTTGTGGCATCGAATGTATTCTCTCATTAATCAAGAGGTCTTAAAATTAAATGGAGATCAATTATCCAGGTAGTAATCCCATTTGAATTCAATCAAATATCTCCCTTTTTTCATTCTGATTTTACCATTAATTAACCCTCGAGTCCCCAAGTTAACATGGACTAAATTTGCCACAATAGAAGTGTGGTAAACCTTATGAGGCATGAGCATAGATATACTAATCTAACATGATCCAAACCCGGGTCAATAACTAGGGCAATCCCAAACATCAAAGATCATAATACTACATACCAGCTCCACCCGAGGTAGCATCTCCAGCACCCTGAACATGGTATACAGTTTTTAGGAATCTGCTACATCATGTAACAAACAGCCTAAACACACTCCGGCAACTGAACAACTGCTTGGCACTTACCCCCTGCGCGTAAATCTTCCTGGCCCCTTCCAGCTGCGACATCTCCAAATCAAAGTTGTTCGCAATCTCCAGCACTTCCGGCGTACTCACGAAGCGCACGAATCTGCAGGCGGAAGCAGGTTCAAAATCCAGCCAAAACCCATCAAAATCCAGTCTTTTCCGCACCATCAATCCGAGAACCGCCGGATAAGCGACATCAACCGACCTCTCGAGGGTGCCCTTGCTGAACCACGCGGCACGCCGCTCCAGCTGCAGCCGGATGGCCGGTGGCGGTGGCTGCGCCGCCGCCTGCTCCTCCGCAACCCGCAGGTGCGCCACGAACGGCTTCACCGACCCCGACGCGATCTTCTCCGTCCGCCCATTGCCGGACACCACCAGCTCGCACCTGTGCAGGGACCCAAAGGGACCGCATTTAGCGCACAGGAACCGCACGAACCCATCAAAAAGGTGAAATTCCCCTTCCTAGCCACGCGCTTCCTCACCTCTGGCGCCGGGGGGAGAGCTGGAAGAGCGCGAAGTCAAGCGGCGCGTCGGCCTCCATGGCGGTCCCAACCTCCGCTGCCGCCGGCGGCGAGTTCGGATCTGGCGGATCCCGGACACGAGCTCGTCCCGCCGCTGCAACCCGCCAAGAAACGCCGGAACGGCCGCTACGGGCGCCAATGCAGCTCCCGCAGCAACAAGAACGCGGCTTGCGGCGGCTGCAGCGTCCTACGGACAGTGCTGCGGCCGCCCGGATCTCGCCAGCGCGCGGCCGAATCCGATGAGCGTGCGTGCGGAGTGGGGAGAGCGGAGTGGAAGAAGAGAGGACTAGAGAGAGCTGCCTGTTTGGTGGTGGTGGTGGTGGTGGTGGACTGACTTGTCACTGGTGGCCCTGAAGAGAAAGAAATGGAGAAGCTAAAACAAGAAAATTTTGTGGGTACTTGGGAGAGATTAGTGGCTTAATTTTGGAGTTTTGCTTAAGCCAGTTGTGATTATGGGAGCTAGATCTTTCTTGAGATTGTAATTGGAGCCAAAAGAAAGGAATTGAAGGGTGGCTAAATTTGGTTTTCTTTTATTTTCCTCTTAATTTGGCTTTTGTGCCCTTAACTTTTCAGGATAACAACGGCTTTGAGCGGACTGTGGTGTGGGGATGTACCATTTTGCCCCCCCCCCCCCCCTAAAGAGCAGATATAAACTTTGTTTTTGAAATTTAGAGGAGGGATTTCTGTTTGAGAAGGACCATTTCATAATATACAGTTTGTGAATAGTTTGGAAGTTTACATGATTATTTAACTAGTGTAAAATCAGTATTTCCATTTCATAATATACAGTTTGTGAATAGTCATTTGGAAGTTTACATGATTATTTAACCAGTGTGTTGCATTGATTTGATGTCTTCGATGATGACTTTTTCTTGAGCTTATGGAAAATATATAGCTTCAACAACGAGCTCGTAATTTCTGTAGTCTCCCCCTTTTGAAATGCTTGCTTTGAATGCTACTGACTGCATTTCTAAGTATAATTTGTAAAATCAACAGTGGTTGAGCAATTTATTTTTCTTTTCTTTTAATTTCGTTTTCTATTTTTGCTCTTGCACCTAAAACAACAGGTCATCTGACCTGAAGCTAACATCATGGACCGATTGTTCTAGAACAGCTTGGGGCCCCAAGAGCTCAACAGTGACACACCTTTTGCATATATTTGAACAATTTATTATGTGACTTGAACATTTCCCTTTCCAAATATAGCCTTTTTTTTTAACCCCTTCAAATACAGCTTTGGTTAGCCTGCCTAATCATGCTTAACTGATATTAATAGTTGAAGAATAATTGGTCTTCTAATTTCCTTTTATATCTTCTGCTCATTATCCTTTTCTAAATTTTCTTCTAAACCAATTCCCAATAATCTAGGTCTTGCTGTTGACCACTGTTGCAGCCGATGCTAAAAAAAACTGTAACGAGTAGACCAAGGTGGAAAAAAGAGAGAGAATTGCATGTACAAGTCGTACTGATGCTAAAAAAAACAAGGAGAAAAACAGTGAATATATCATGACGCAACTCCGATGCTAACTTCCTATCTCTCTTGTCGGTGAAAACAACTTAAACAATTGTGAAACGAAAAAAAAAAACTGTGTTGCCTGACGTGATCATGTCATACCTATACGGCACTGATCCAAAACTCTAATAATTCACTTGCATCTTTACCTCCATCAACATGTGCTCAGTAACAATATTTTCTGTCAAAACAATATAAATTGGCTTTCTTTTTTTCGTACTTTCCGAAATCATATGAACAGGTTGGAAAAAGGAAAAGCTGACACAGGTTAATATTAGGGGTATGTTTGGTTTAAGTCTAACAATGTCGTACCTAATTTTAATCATGTTAAAGATTTTTAGATAATTATTTGGTTGACTGCTACAACTTGTGGTTAAGAATTTGTTCGTCATATTTTTTTTAATAAGTCACACTTAATTAAAATTAACCATGATACTATTAGATATGAACTAAAGATGCCCTTATACTGGCTGAGGACGTAGAGAGTTGTTGGCACATTAAGCTCACAGATCACCCAACGCAGTCCCTTTCAACTCACCTGAGGTCATGAGATTCTAGCCCAAGATATCTAACAAACTTTGATTTATCCATTACTTTAATCTTGTTTATTGGACAATGACAATTGGTTCTTTTATCTATTACTCTAGCCCCAGAACTGAGTACTCGTTGTTTGTTGGTAGCATTGTTGAACTGCAATTATCAACTCCTGGTACTGATTAACAAAACCAAAATGAACAATAAATCATAGAAAAATGAAATTACTTTTAATTCATCTAACTCGCCAACCCACCAAGTATTCCTAATATAATTATTAGATTATATGTACATCTAAAAATATTCAGAGTTTGACCTAAATCCATCCGTGCTCAGAAAATCCTTCAAAACAAATACTCCCAGGGATTGAACATGTGGTCTCTTACACAGATATGAAAATTTTAACCTAGAGGAAGACTAATATTTTTACCCTCCTTCCTTGATTAAAATATTCCTCACAAGGTTCAGTATCTCAAGAAAAAAGGACCCAAGGAGCACATTTTTCCCCATTTAAAATGAGGTGGCACATCTCTCAATATAACACTAGCCGATGATTCCAAACAACTGGATAAAAATAAATAAACACACGCCACTTGTTGGAGTTGAGCACACACCACAGCCCACAGTAAAGGTCAACAGGATACGAAACAGAAGTGTTTTGAGCATGCAATGCTGCTAATGATACATTAAGGGCTAAGACATTCTTTAGTACAGTTCAGCATGCAGTCTGCCAAGCGATCAGTCTGGCCTTCTGATTGGCAGCTTCTTGACCAGTTTAACCCCCACTACTGCTTCATAACCCTGAATGGTATTTGACTTTTGTTAAACAAAAAACATGCATATACACAAATAGGCACCTCAGGTCTTTTGTATTTTGAATTGCACACCTGTACTTCACATGCCGTTAATCTTGCATCTGTAATTCCTTTTATTTTTAACTTGAAAAATTAACTAGCCGACGCTTGGACAAGATGGAGAGTGACATCTGGTGCAACACAAACAAATGGAGGTAAACATGCAAATAGTAAATATAGTTCGTCCAATCTCTATGTAAATGCTACAAATGATCCCACCATTCTATCAGTGAAGTGTTATTTTGCAATAAGAAGTTATTCACTATTTGCATGTTTACACAATAATTTGCACCAAAGATTCTAACTTCCAAAGCGATCGTTTTAAATGAAATTGTGCTTTGATTTAGGAAGTATCTTGCTTTCTACTCTTGCAAAGCATGCTTTGGAGAGGACAAATCATGCGTTCCTTTGTCTGGTCTCCTTTTCCCTCCAGAGATTTGATTGCTTGGTTGGTTAATTGATTAATTGATACTTTTTAAAAAAGAAATGAGATTTGATTGATTAATCTGTTGGGGTCGAGCTTTAAGATTCGTGTCCACGAGGGGATCTGTTAACTGTCACTTAGCGGTCAGTGGCTCTGTCACTTCTCTGTCAGAGATGACAGCGGAGGCAAACGTGTCGCTCGTCCGGCAGCTTGGGGCCATCTGCTGCGTACTGATGCTTCGGGGCACCGCCTGTTCCTTTTGGGATACTCTCGAGTTTGGCTAGACGTAACCAAATCTTTCCTTATCGAAAGCATCTTGTCAGTTTTGTACGTACTGATGATCAATGCTTTTTAGGCATCAGTGTTTTTTTTTTTCGAATTCGAGTTCAATTTCAACATCCGTTTTGAATTTTAAGTTACATTTTATGTGTTTAAATTTTTTGTTGAAACGAACATCCAAGTCTGAACCATGTTCAAGTAACACTGGTGATGATCGAGCACCAAAGAATAACGAATAGGACCCATTTAAGGTTCCATCCAAGCAAATCCTGAGTTCGATTCACATTCCTGGGTCCAAACAGGTTCTTACTAGTCACCCAAAAAAAACTGGAAATTCGACAGACCAACACGATCCGGCGCGTAATTTTAATTTCTTTCTGAAAGTCCAGCGAAAATTGCCAAGGGAATAAAATTCTGGTAACCGGTCGTAAATTGCGGGGAAATGGAGCCTTGCAGTTGCAGGCACATCGATAACACTGAAAAATGCTTCCTTACATATCGTGATTACGGCGAGGAAAAACACGATCAGCTCGAGACGTAGACGCGAAATAATCACGTATTAGGCGAACCTCCGGGAGGTTGCTTTGGAGCTCAGCCAAGTCCTAATCAATGGAGCCCAGACTTTAAGCTTCGTCCATTCAGAGAATGAACAGCAACAGCACCCGCGACGCTCTGTTCTTTTGGCTTCTTCCCATGAAAGGGACGCCCCCAAATTTAGCACCCGATCAACGAGCTCATGACTCATGAGCCTCTGAACCAGAAACATCAACCAGATCGTATCAGGCTTCAACCTTTTCCATTGATGGAGCAGGATGGCAGAAAAAGGCAGAGTCCATTGCTGCGACCGGTGACGAGACCCGGCGCTTGTTTTTCAATCGCCGGTGATGAGGATCGGCCAACGACCGGATCGATCCCGTTTTAACGGCTTTTTAGCTCTGATTTGCCGTACTTAAGCTGTGCTAAGTTAGCACTGGCAGCGCGAAGTAGTTCGCGTCACAAATGGCAGTACGATTAAGGGGTTATTTGGTGAGGGTGATTTTGTTTGTAAAATCGTTTGGTATGTTAGTGCTGGAAGTGATTTCTGAGAGGATATTATGTTAAAATCGAGGAAAATCAGTTAAGAATCAGGTGAAAACTAGTTTTTTTAGCTCCTACTTCACTATACAAAACGGGAAGTGATTCCTGCGCAGAATCACTCCCCGACCAACCCATTTGACAGCGCTGGGAGTGATTTCAGAGCGAAATCAGCTTCTAAAACTCTACCAAACGGAACCTAAAGCTGCTCCCATAGTGGCAAGTGTCGATGTGTGTAGTGGAGCTGAAGATGATAGAGTGAGCGCGCTTTTGGTTAGGGCTCGATAAAACAAGGCAAAGGAAAGGCTTCAGCACGTAATTGGAACACCGTACAATGCCAATTTTCCCAATACTTGATATTTCTACATGAGTTTTTAAGGAAAGGGAAGGATTACATATAAATTGCGTTGAAAAGAGAAACATCTACTCTTACAACCTTTGGCAATTCTGTCTACCTTCTTCCGTTGCCTCTTATAACCGTTAATGTATATACTCTGATTTGATTTATTGTTGATCTCATTATAATTAAAGTATATATACTATTTTATGATATATATATATATATATATTATTTTTTGATATATGTATATTTCTTTATAAGTAAAATATACATATCAAAAAGAAGTATGCATATCTTAAAAAATAGTATATCAGAATGTAGAATATATATTTATAAAGTAGTATATGTTCACTTATAAAGAAATATATATATTCTGCAAAATAGTACTTATTTTAATTATAACAAAATCCATTATTGATCAAGCTGAAAGTACATACTTCGTACAGATTCATTTTCCTCGTTATATATTACCTACCAAATCTGATCGGCTTAGCTCTTGAGCGAACTGGCCAGCGGTAAAACTCGATAGTAACAAGTAATTTACAGGTGGTTATAGACCAAGCAGCGACAAATCATCAATCATGGACCTTCGGAGGCTTCCGGGGCACGCTGGCCGCCGCAAAGAGAGCAGCGAGCACAAGAAGCAGGCTGCTGAGTGCCGACGCCAAATCCCGCAGCATGTGCGCGAGTGCATGGCCCCGTGCCCGCTGCAGCCGCAGTGGTGGTACAGAGCTGAGCCTGAAGCGGTCGCGGATCGGCGTCAGCCACATGCGCGGTGTCCTGTCCGGTGCGTGGCGTGACCGCGGGGCAACGCCGCGGAGACGCGTGCGCGAGATCCGGTGCAGCCGTGCAGGTGCGGGGCCTTGTCGGTGGCTCATCGGTGCGTTTGTTTTCCGGATGGGGGTTTTGGTTTTATGGAAAAAAAAAAGCTTCGCTTAGCTCGGATTTGTGAAGGCTTGATTCGGTTTGGATCGGCTGGTTGTTTAAACGAGTTGAGCTTAAGTCTTCTTGTTGGCTTATTTTTTAATTGAATCAAATCTGAGCTAGCTCGCGAGTGGTTTGCGAGTCAGACTAAACCTGTAGCATCTTCTACGGAGAAGGCAGGAGAGACAGTGCTCCGCACGGTTCCACTGATGTCATCGCCAACGAGGGAGAAGGAGGTGACGATGGGCGTGCTATGATGGGCGACGTGGGAGGGCGAGGCGAGTCGGCACAGCAGCTTACGACGCTTAGGTGTGTGCTACTGTCCTCACGCCACACTGCCTCTATGCAACCACGCCACCATCGAAATGTGGCCTAAGCGATGAGAGGCAACGCGTGATGAACAAGGTTTGCAGCGTTGGTGGAGGGTAGGTTGGTGTCGGGCGTTGGTACGACGTGACGCGTGCAGGCGTTGACGCAGTGGTCGATGGACAGCGGTAGCACGGTAGACGACTGGGTTTGGTGTCGGGTGTCAGCGGCGTGGTGGATGGTGGGGTCCAGCGCCGGGCATCGGTAACCCAACGAAAGGCGGGGCTCGATGGCGCGGTGGCCGGTGGGGGCTGGCAGCTTTTGTCATGATGAAATCATAGCTGTCAATTAAATATGTTGGGTGAGTGGGCTGGTGACCTGGTAAGCTATGTAAATAGGTTAGGTGAGTGGGCTGGTGGTCTGGTAAGCCATGGCTTATGAGCTTTATCGAGCCAGCTCTAGTCTGAATCGAGCGCTTTTCTAGCTCATTTCATTTACCGAGCAGAGGCAGGCTTGACTCGTCATTTGAGCCAAGAGGCTTGGCTTGACTCGTTTTCACCCTTAGTTGTATTTGTCTAGTTGATTAAGTATATGGTTGTATGAGTGGATGCAAGAGTTAAGATTGTGATTGATTGCTCGTATGAAGATGATTTTGTGACTCTAACAAGTGTATCTATCTGCATGAGTGGATGCAGGAGCCTGTATCCACTGGACCAAACCCAGGCCAAACTAAAGGTGTATATTTGTATCCGTTGGATCAGACCAGAAGTGTGAATATGAGCAAACAAATACGCTTCTTGCTAAAATTATACACATTCACCGAATCAGATTATGATAAATTCAAACAACTAAACACATCCTGTATTGCACGAGTAGTTCAGTATGATCTCTGAGCCTATGAGGCTTGGCGTAGCAACAAGAGTTGTCCATGGTGCATTACCTATTCATAGCACCACATAGGCAATGTCTAGTACTAGTCATCATCCTCCTGTTCGATGGACATAGATCCTCTGACGTATTGTATCGCTATTGCATATTTGCTGACATATGGATCCGAGTCTCACGTGTTAGCGGACATACAATACGTCAGAGATCCCGTCCTGCCGGATCGGCGATTAGGCGCTAGTCGTCACTCCATCACCTTGTATTGCGCTTCTCGAAAAGTTGATGAAGAAAAAAAAGAGTAGATTTATGGAGAGGCCTGATTAATGTGGCATATGAAACGAGCGAGCGAGGCATTGCAATTATCATTGTCACGCCCTTTCACGACCGAGAGAGCGAGAAGAGTATTAGGCAGGAAGCATCAACATTCTTCAGCCATGGACCACCCTAACCCTTCTTTTTTTTTGTTTCTTTCGCCCAACACGCTGCGCCAGCGAAGGACATGCCGACGTCGCGCAGCGGCGACAGGCTCACTCTTCTGCATGGCATTCGCATACCAGTCGGCTGTGACGTCCCGGTCACCATACGGTATATGATGCTCAAACGGGACCGGGACTGAAGCACGCCAATGGAACAGTAGCAGAGGTCGTTGATCTTCAGAAAGGTAGCAGGGTAGCAGTGCCACTTGGTTATCAAAGACATTCTTAGGACCTGAGCACTGGCGGACACAGGTAGAGGCTTTCTCTTCTTCCTCTGGACCTGGGAAACCCCAAGAGATCACCGAATGAAATCCCAAAAATCCTCGACAAACTCGCTCGCTTAGCTTGTAGGCCATACGACTCAGAACCGTGACCGTAAGCCACGAGACACCAAAGGCGCTGTATCATTAGGCCAGCCACCAGTTTGGCGACTTGTCAAGCTATTGTACCATGGATCACATGCTGAAATCTTTCATTGGTGTTGGTGTCTCACGGAAGGATAACTGCCCAGCTCAAAGTCATCTCCTTGAGAACAATAAGAAAAAGGGGGGAAAAACAACAGCACGGAAGCACCTTGACTGAATATTTCACGGACACATGCTACTAACATCATGGAACTCCGATAATGGTCGAAGAAATGATAACATTCGCATGCATTATTGTACAAATGCGTGTATACACATACAGGAACCACGAGGCCAAGTGCGTCATCTACGAGCCAAAGATAGCAGGCACAGAGCATCGCTGTCCACTGGAGCGTCAACGGTGGCTCGGCCGGTAGTTCTCCGGCCGGTCGGACCAGCTGGGATCCACAGCCATGCCACGCTGGTCTGGCTTGCCCCCAACGTTTCAATGCACGGGCTTTCCAGCTCAGCTGCAGGTGAAACCCCAGATCTGAATCTAACTGAATTGCACTGAACATCGTATCATGAGGGGTCTACTTGCTCAGCTGCCTGCACAAGCTTCACATGCATCTTCTTGACCTTAGTAGCCACAATGACAAGCTTGTTGACCTGCCTGAATAACATTTTTTACTTGTAATAAATGGGCTAGCATAACGAGAGACTGTTTACAGAATACACAAAATTTTCAGAACTGTTTACAGCGCGATACAAGCATGATTCTTTTTTTTTTTTTTATAATCTACTCTACGCTAAGGATCGGTGCCTCATTAACTGAAATTTCCTACAGCTGAATAATTTACAGGTTGCCAACTTATTCATGGGCGCTTGATTGCGGCCTATCCACTGCTTCAATGGTCAAATGATGTGGAGTCTTGCAAGGTAAACGGTGGAGTCATCGTTGGAGTTAATCCTGCATGGCAATTGAAGCAAGTAAGTTGCTGCGTTAGACAACAGAATCGAAAGCACATAGAACTGTATGATCAAATATAACCAAGGCTCAGGTGTCACCACAAGCTGTTGTTAAAAACTATATCTCAAAAGAGTACTGCATTCATCAAGGAATAGAGAAATTGTTTAAGCTGTCTTTCTAAATGAATGTCAAGATCACTCGTGAAGGGCAACAGACAATCCAACAGCTGGAAGCTCACACTGCTAGGATATCCAGCAGAAAAGCTAGTGATGCAATCAGGCCCTTGTGTACAAAAGTAGATAGTCCAAGTGGATGATCAAAGATGATTTTTTTTTTGTCATGCATGGAAAATTTGAATTTTGGAGAACAAAAAACTTTGTTTTGGACTCATCAACCACCCAGATTGTAGCAGGGACCTTCCATTTTCAAAGATGAACCGACAAAACCAGATGGACCCAGAACTAACCCAGATAAGATTATTTAACAAGAGGTATTGGTGGCATATGAAAACTCATATGTATTAGGCGTAAAAGTGAGAAATTTGCTGCATCGAGTTCTGGTACCTTCATCATGAGCTTCTATGAAATGAATTCTCATGCGCACTAGAAACGGAAGCGTCCTGCACTCATAAAGTATGCCATCAGCCACAATAAATACACGGCAATACATTATGTACGGATGAGTATTGGGAGTTAGTTACTTGAATCATTGCATTAAAGCTTTGAAGCCTATGGTGATTTGCAGAGGAACAGGGGCATTCAATGATGACCATTAGCATTTGCTGCATTGCATTGGTTGTCTTCATTTGCAGATTTGGCGGTCCTTCTCCATCGCTTCAGCAGATATTTTTGAGGTAACTCTTTGATATTTCGGTAATCCAGCACCTTCAACATGTGACAACATGGGATACCCATAAACTCAAACTTCCCACAAGTGCAGACACAGGAGCAATCGCTTGAATCAAATCTAACAAAGTGTTCCTTGGGTTTCTCAGATGGAGCAACCTTGTACTCAGAGGTAGTCCCAACTTGCCCACAACCGAATAACACAGAGTCCATGAATAGCTCAAACTCTTTACGAAAGATCTCAAACACCACTGGTGTATATGTATGAGCAGTTTGCTTTAACATCTTGGCTGGGGGTATTCTTGGATAGCTCTGACTAGCTTGGAAGTCAGCTTGCAGTTCAGCATAGCGATGTTCATCTACTGCTCTTTCATAGTGCTTGAAGAAGGACAACAGGTCCTGCTGAGGACTCAAGAATTTCTTCAAAACACTACTGAAACTCTCGGCTTGAAGCGCACTTATGATGTCAGCACAAAATATATGTCTATCATATGCCAAGGCCCATCTTTCCCTCTCATCAAACAATTTAGACAGCCATTCATTATGTCTAAGATCATACTTTTCCAGCATACTTCTCCATGCAAACAAGAATTCATCCTCGTCCTCATAGCCAAAGACACATTTGCTAAAGTCCTTAGTGAATGTCTTTGAACCTTGGAAGACATGATTGAGGTGCTTAAGAGAATTCTGATATACATGCCAAGCACAAATTCGTTGAGTAGTATTTGGCCAGGCTGCTGCCATTGCACTACTCAGCGGAATCGATTGATCTACTAAAGCTACAGCAGGCTGTTTCCCATGCATGGCGATCTTAAAACTCTCAAAAAGCCACTTATATGACTCAAATGATTCATCATAAAGCATAGCTGCACCAAAAATAGTTGTTTGTTTATGATGATTCACACCAAGGAATAATGCAAGTGGTCTGCCATATCCATTTATTTTGTATGTTGAGTCTAAACAGAGCACATCACTGAAGTAGTTGAAGTCATCTCTAGATTTTGGGTCTGCCCAAAAGAAGTTGGTCAGCTTGTCATCCTCATCAATCTGCATAGTGTAAAAGAAAGAGGGGTTATCCATTTGCATTGTCTGCAAATATTTCAATATCGCTCCACCATCACCAGGTTGCATAGCTTTCATACGCTTGGAGCGGAGATAATTCTTGTAATCTGCTGGAAGGAGAGAGATACTTCGAAGGAATCCAATTTGTCTCACTACAAGATCACCAGTTGCTTTTGTTGTTGGTGTCACTACAGAATCATCTGATAGTTCTGCTTCTCCAGACTGAAGTTCTGTTAATATCCTCTGTGACCTTAACATATGCATCGTCGAAGGAGGGGCCAACTGATGATTGTGGTCTGCTTTAAAATCAGTTACTCTATATTTGCAATCTAGTGTGACTTTAATAATCAACCTTGCTGGGCAACCAATTCGTGTATCCAACCTTGGTTTCTTGGCTTCCAATGATTTTTTATCCCTATTGTAACCTTCTCTTGAGCATACAAAAGTTCTTACTTTGGTAATATTTTCAGAAGATTTGTGTGATGTACTTTTCCGAACACTAAAGCCAACATGGCCAGCATATTTATTGTAGAATTCGTATGCCTTTTCCTCACTCTCAAATTCCATGCCAACCTCTGGAACCAGCTTCGCAAGCGCAGCCTCATCTATCGGTGGTTCAGCTTCTATCATTCTTCTCATTTTCCCCTGGAGAATCAATCGTAAAATGAGTTCAAGGACACAATGAGGTTTAGTTGCACCAGATTGTCAATATGCCAAAATGGATTTCATGATCATCAAAGATACTGGATCAATAATTCCTTTTTGAAAAGAGTTCGAAATTGTACAACAGCAGCTGACACAATATAAGGACTGACATTCTGTGTTAGAGGTACATGGTTGCTTGTAGGTTAAAAAAAAATCATAATATATAACCTCCGACATACAAGGGAGAAAAGTCCTTACAATGCATGAAACCTAGTCCAAACTATGGCACCAACAATACTGTTGGAAAAATAGTAATTGTGAATCATAAAGTTAACTCTATGGAGTCTATGCCTACCTATAACATCTCCAAGGAGTTGATAAAGAGAACTCCACAACACTCAAATTGCAAAGCAAGTGTCGCGGATCAAGTAACATAAGAAAAGTCGAAAACAACTATGAGATAACTGCGCCATAACATAAGGGCATGGTTTTACCTTCCTGTAAGCAATGCCACACGCATTGCAAAGAGTTCTTGGGCCATCAGGGCCACGCCGCATATGGGGCGTTGCATTGCCGGATATCCCACACCGCAGGCACCTGATCGAATCACAATAAATGAATGACAGATTCAAACACCACGCTTTAACCAAAACCGTTTCTGCAATAGGAGAAGCAAAAATAAATAAATTCTGGAGTGGAGCAAGCGCACTGTCACCGCACCACCGCAAGCAACTACCGCCCAGAGGCGAGACCATTCCCTTCCCCAAAGCACCAACAGCGACTAAAGACGAGTGATTTGCCACAAGCACAGTGACAGGAAGAAGCTCTTGAACGCGAGCACGTACCGCACGTGGCCGTCGAGGCCGTCGTCGGCGTTGTCGCGGTGGAGCTCCAGCTCCTGCTCTGCCGGCGGCGCGGCGTACTGCTGCAGCTCCCCTCCGCCCCCATCCGGGGCCACCAGCATGTGCATCATTGCATCACCACCCTGCCATGGCGACACCCGCATCAGCAGATCCCCCCCCCCCCCCCCAAAAAAAAGAAAACAAATTCGCAAAAATGGCAATCTCGAGTTGTATTCGCACCAGAGGAGGAACCGGGAGTAGTTTGGAGAGAAATTCCGAGCGAATTTTGCGAACTGTTTCGGCTGTTCCGGATTGGTGTTAGGGTTTGGAGCGCGGGGGGACTAGCGGACGCAGGGAGTCGGAGGGGAGGGGTCGGCGGGATCCGATGCGGCGGCGGGGTAGGCGATCGTCTGCGGCTGCGACCACAGCTCGACACGTGTACGTGTTCGCTCAGATGGGCCCAGGTTAGACCTTCTATGATTCACTGACATGTCGGACCCACCTGCCAGAATCCTCACAGTGGAGAGGAGCAGAAGGGAGAAGGCGAGAAAGGGACAAGCAGCGCAAGGTGAGAGACACAGGCGACGAGGACACCAGAGTGCTCTCAAATTCTGCAGCGAATGGTAAAAGCGAAGAAGAAATTTTCAGCGTTCGTCTCCTTCATACTGTTGCATGGTTGGTCGGGAATTATTGTGTTTAGGGAGGGTTTCATCTGCAGCAAAGCCAAATTGGATCAATGAGCCCTGCGGTATCCACTTAGTTCATACAATGATAACTTGAAACCAACCTGTCCAGATGGAATAAAATCAATATCCACCATTTAACATTCCAATTTTTTGGCCTGTTCAAGAAGATAAGCTCCACGTGCTCGCAGGGTTTGACTCTTTACTTTTGATTTCATTGCCAGTACCAACCAGTTATTGTTAGTAGAAGCTGCTTGGTTGCCCTTGACTTTTTTGCGTATCAGGCCACTTATTGCTTAATTTTGGTACATAAATGTATCAACTGATTCATTGCCGCTAGTATTGGAATCCTTGTACCCGCGGGCTGTTTGGGACATCAGCTCATTATGTATTTCTGTTATTCCCGCACTTAATTTTTACTCCGTTCCATGTACATTGACACCTTGAATTCACAGGCCCCAACTACGGGAGAGCAAGGCCTGACGCTGTACTTCATCTGCTGCAACCCGAGCTGTGGCCACAGGTGGAGGAACTGATGAGAATGACCACTCCACAAACCAGAGTAGAGTAGTTCTTGGCATGAACCTGATTTCACTAGTAGCCTGTGATTGGACTAGTACTGCAGTTATGAGGACTTTGCGGCAAACTTGTCTTCTGGATGCGTACTTCATGTGGAGCTATTGTTGCACGAACTAGTTCTGGTCTAACTACTGTCTCTTCAAATGACGTGTGTCAAATCCCGCGATCTTGAAAGGGTCTAGAATTCTGTGGATCCCGGACAGATGCACAGCATCGAGATACTCCGTTTAAGTTTGCTCTGTTTTTCATTTACTTGTCACCGATTTTTTACTGTAGTAATCTTGGTTTTACGTTTTTTAAGAAAAAGTTACAAATATTTAAAAATATGAAATATTAATGAAGTACATTTCACAGTAAATCTAATAATACAAAAGTTTTATATATTTATAAATTTTTCATAGAAAACACAAGGATAAAATTACTATAATAAAAAATTGGTGATAAGTAAATGAAAATAGAGATAATATATCGTGTTGGTGTCTGCTGAAACTTGATCGATGGTTTTTTATGAGGGCTCCAGACCTTGTTGCAAGAGCTTTTTGCTGCGATGTAACTGAAATGTGCCGTCCGCATTGTAGCTATGCGTTTAGGGCGTCTCCAGCAGAGACTTTGTCTGGTGCTACAGGACCTGATACGGGATCCAACGCCTGCAGAAGCCGCTCCAACACCGATACGGGATCCAGCGCCCGCAGAAGCCACTCCAACAGAAGCATTATAGAGCGCTAAATGTTTGCTACAGTGATGAGGGTGGCATATCGGTCTGGCACATTTGCGGCAAGTTCGAGCTGCCCGCAATACTGTTTATGATGGATGATTGTGGGTCTAAATAGATGAGTAGAGTAATAGAAGGTAAAAAATAAGATAGCTGTTGAAGATAAAAAAATAGAAGATACTGTAATAGTATTAGAGGATACTGTAATAGTATTATAGAGGATGAATTTTTATAGTGTTTGCTAGAGATGGCCTTATAAATAGCAACACCTGCATCTATAAATCAAATTTACTGATCTAATTTAGTGTTTGGGGATGAGTATTCAGGGATAGTAAAAAAAAAAATCAAATTTAGTGACCTAAATTTTGAGATAAATGAGGTTGAAACCAAACAGACCCTGCATTAGGCTGGGCCTGTGCTTAGCGTTTGGGCCTAATATAAAATATCTAGTGGACCTACATAAGTCTATATCTAGTTTAGATAATCTCTGGTAGATACTTTAAACATTTATCCCCTATAATATTATTATAATATCCTGTAACATTATTATAGCATATACTATTTTTCATCCCCAGCAATTATTATATTTTCTATCTTACATTACTCTTCTCTTCTCTCTAAATTTACCTATAAGTTTTTATAATTAGTGATAAGAGGAAGAAATAATACCTTAAATTTAAGGTCATCTCCTCCCTATCGCTAGCAGCAGAAAAGGAGAGCTGCTAGAGCCGTTTGCCGCATGGGATGATCGGCAAAAAGAGCTATAGTGATGGATATGGATAGCAGCACTTGTTGGAGATGGTCTTTATCATCCATTAGTAGGCTTTTTGTTAGTACTTTCTCCTTGGCGAAGCCCATCTAAGCTCACATGTTGGTCCCTCACAAAAACGTACAAAAACGGCTCTTACATACATCCAAAACGGGACATCGATCGTATGCTTGTGTTACCTCGTCGCTTTTGAACCTTGCTCAGTGCCATGCATGCACTGCCTTCCTTACCACGCACGCACACTCAACAGCTAGCAATTAATCTTCACCGCTCAAAAGGCTTAAAAAAAGCTCCTGCGATTTGCAAGGCTCGAGACAAAAACCGCTCCGTTTGCGCCAAATTGAAACTGGTAACTGAAGTTATCGTCCCAATGGAACGTTAGCTGCTTTACACGTCGGAGCGCAGCACGATCGGCGAGGGCCGGCCAGAGGCTCGCAAGAACGGACCCGGCCACTGCGCTCTGAACTGAAACGTTTCGCGTGGCTGGATATGCATGCATGGCCGGGTTGGCGTGTGAACGTTCTCGCGCGCAGTCGCTGACAGGTTTGTTAATTGCGGGGGTCACGCCGCGCGCGCGCACCCCGGCCGGCCCGGCGAGTCAGCGACCCGAATATCGGCATGCGGTTCACCTCACCATTACATTTTTCCTCTTTTCCAGAGTTTGGGTACTTGGTATTTATGACAGTATTTGGTTAGAGTGCGATATGTGATAAAATAATTTTATTTATATATTTAAGAATGTGATAATTTTATTTATATATAGCTACTTGTTTGGTGGGTGGAATGAAACGAATCCATTTTACTACTTCGGACCCATCGTCAGTGTCACGTTCAAAGTGAGACGGCTGCGTTCTATCTTTTTTTTTAATAACTCTGTCTCGAATCTTTGAAGAATATTATCTAATTCTAAACAATTATATTCCACTACTCTCCATCCAAACAGCTCATCATTATAATTTTCCTCTTATCCAGAGTTTGGGTACTTGGTAATTAAGTGTACACCACTTGCCCCCCCCCCCCGCACGGTGTGGTACAGTATTTGTGTGTTGTAAATATTAATAAATTTAGGGATTAGGAAGAATATAAGGAAAGTGTAAGGGGCGAAACGGTGTTTCCGTGCCGTCTATAAAAACGGAGCTTCGGCTCTTCGGGCCTTAGAATCCACATAGCCAAATTAATTAGGTTAGCCATCAGAACCGCTGTTCTTCTGTTGAGTCCTCCTCCGGAGTAGAATTGATTTACATTTTGAACACCACACCGCAGATGCCAGGAAAAAGAGTGAGCATTCGGTGTCGAGGCTAGGCTCCGTAAGAGAAATATAATTTCAAAGTTCATTTTTATCTGGGTGAGAAGAGGTGCGGATCAAGGCATCTCGAGACAATCGAGAATGATGCAAATCCAAGTCGATGTAAAAAATCGCAGTAAGGTACATGATTTTATCCTAATTTGCTAGCTTGATGCAATTCTTGTGATGAGAGGGTTGGGTCCAATGCTTCGAGTGGAAGTCTAATTTCTCTTTGCTATTACATTTAAGGTTTGTATTAATTCTCGACAAAGATTGTTTATTTTAGGAAAAAATTCTGAAATCCACCAATAACTTAGGGTTTGTCAAAAAAAAAAAAAAAACCTCTACATCCTTTTCTTGGCTAAACTAAAGCTTGCATCTCTTTCTTTGGTGTAAAATACCTCCTCGGACATTGATTGCATGACATGGTGCTTGCGTAGCTTGTAGTGTGGCTATGCAAGAGGCCATATACATTTATAATATAAGGTGTTGCTATGCGATAGGCCATATATATTTATGTCCATGATACATTGTGTCGGCCATCAATCAATTGTCTGGGAAGAATTCATTTTTTTTTCTCTTCTCGACTCAAAATCCTTAAAAAAAATAAATACTAGACAAAGAATTCCCCATGTAGAAGTGACAATCTATGCATCATCTTGATGATTCTGCCAACGCAGCAGTTTTTTCTAGAGAAAAAAAAGGCACAAAAGGCACAGAAATTCATCAGAGCAAGGAACCTCCTCTATCCCTCCAGGGCAATATAAACCCCCTCTATCCCTCCACACTCCACACAGCAATTCACTCCCATTCTTCTCCCTCTCGAGCACACAGTGCGAGCACAAGCACCAGCACTCGAGCAACGGCAATGCTGGAAAGCAGGAAGGAGTCTGTGCGCAACCTGGTGGCCATGGCGGGATCCGGTTGGTTGTCGTCGTCCCGCGGCGTCCGCATCCCCGAGGACAGCTCCTTCGCCGTCCCTGCGGCGCGGCGGCGGTGCACCCCCAGGAAGAAGCGCACAGGGGGGCCGTTCACGACCGGGGTTCCCTGCAACCCTGAGATCGGCGTTGGCCTCATGGCCGCCGTAGTGGAGCCCGCCTCGGCGTGCCTCCGCGTCGCCGAGCCCGTCCGCGCCGGCGCGCGGAGCATCATGGCGCTGACCACCGACCTCTGCTGCAACGGCGCGTGCGACACCCCCTACTGCGGCACCCCGCGCACCCCGTTCCGCGTCGACGAGTCCATGCTCGCTTGCAGGCTCTGCAGCCGCCACATGGGCGGCAAGAGCATTTACATGTACATGTAAGCCTCGATCGAGCTAGCTAGCGAAGCATTAACGATCACTTGCTCACACGAGCACGTTATCTACTGCACTCCTGTCCAAGAGATCGACGTTGTTGAGCTGCATGCATGGCTGGTTTCCTTTTTGGGCTGCAGGGATATGGGGTTCTGCACGCCGGAGTGCAGGTACGAGTTCTTCCTGGAGGAGCTCTTCGAGCATAGGCGGAAGCTCGTCGCAGACGTCCGGGCGGGCAAGAGGGCCAGGAGGGCCGCGGGCAAGGCGATGCAGCTGACGAAGGAAGAAGACTGGGAGTTCAGGCGCATCTTCTTCACCTCCGACGAGGCCGAGTCGTTCCCCTGAAACAGCTGCGCGTCGTCGCATGCAAATAAATTAAGCAGCAGCCGCATGCATGCAAGAGCTAGGATTGATCGCCAGTGACAAGGTAGTAGAGTATGAGAGAGAGAGTGAGGGTATGTGAGAGCGAAGAGGGAGGTGTAAGGGTACAATATAGGCCTGTCAGTATGTGTTGCTATATGTGTGTGTGTAAGAGTCCTAGGATGGAGGTTGTAGCTTCCTTCCGACCATTTCAATTGAAATCTTATATATATTATATATCCTTGCATGTTTTAGTAAGTTAGACATGGAAATACTGGGAACTGTCGACGTTGAAAATTTTATATCGTTCTTGTTCCTGATCAGTCAATGTTTGCAACGATTTCATCGGATGTGCTGGGAATTGGGATCGAGATACGCTACAGTTGGAGTTTGTTCTTGAGAAAATTTTGTATTGTTCGATCTTATTTTCATTCTGCTGACCATTCAGTGACGATATCGATCTTGTCGGTAGTCATTTCTCACGTTTGTGCACGTTGGGACATCAGCCGGATTGTAGTTTCACAACACCAAAGGCAGGCATTTTCCTTTTGTAATCTTCATAATTGTGAAATACCGGAAGTGACATCGGTATAGGCAATTATTCACTGTAGTACCTCTAGATAGGAGAAGACAGAGGTGAATCCAGAACTAAAAATTAGAGGAACTCTCCCTCTTCTTCTTCCTCATTCCTCTGCCTTCTCTTCCATTCTTCTTTCACACCCAAAAATTAAAAAAGCTCCCAAGTACGTCATGAATAAGAGGTTTGAGCCCCTCTGTTTTTTAGAGCGAGTGTGTGCCGTCGTGACTTGTGTCGTGTACAACTGTGCCTCCAACATCCTACAAGAAAGACGCTCCTGCACTGACAGCACAGTACTCACAAAGAACACATGCACTGTCAGCCAGTGGGCCATATCGTGAAGTGTCGACTCGTGCAAAGCCCACCGGCCCAACCCAACACCAAGCCTGCTCAGCCTGGCTAGACCGCCCGACCTAACACGCACGGCCTAGTATACCCGGCTAGGTCACGTAGGTGGACCGGTGTAGTGGCTTAGTATCTTCGTCTCAGGCTCCATATGCCTCAGGCGAGGTCGACTAAATTAACATACTCCAAAACCTGATTAAATGTTGGACTAATAAAGGCTTAGGTAGTGTTTGGTTCGAGCTTTTGTGACGTAATCAGCTCAGAATGTTAATTGAATCTTTTATATCTTATTTGTTTTAGGCAGGTTGTAATCCATTATCGTGTAATTGGATACGGGCATATAGAAGCCCGATACCCCTCCCATCCGACGTAATCTGTTAAACGAGACTGGTCGCCCCTCCTTGTCGCATTTGTCACCTTAAAGGTTAGTCTAAAGGTATCGTGAAGCTAAAAGAAGCATATGTGGAGATATGTAAATAGCTAGCTCAAGGCAAAGGTATAAATGTATGGTATTTTCTTTTATCGATCAAAGGTGTTTAGAGAAGAAGAAAAACGGTTTGATAGGATAAGTATCTTACTATTAAGAGGAGTTGATATGTGTTTACGTGAGATATCAAAAGTGTAACATTGCTTAAACTTGTATTTCATCTAGAATGAGATTTTAGTTTGAGAAGAACCAAAGAAAACAAAGCATTTAGGAGTTCTGTGTTGTGGCGATCTGACCGCCAGAAGTGGCTGGTTAAACTGCTATATAGAAAATGTGTTTTCTGTTGAGTTTCATGTGTGGTGCTCAGACCACCGGGTATGGCTGGTCTAACCACTATATAATTTTGGTCAATGTTGAGTAGAACTTTAGCCCTTGTATGACCAAGTGTATGGCCTGGTCTGACCGAGTGTATGATCCGGTCTGACCGTAAAGGAACAGAGGGATTTGAACCCTTTACTCGGGTGATGGTCTGACCACGGAGGTCAGCCAGTTTGACCGCCAAGGCCAGATGATCTGACCATTGAGGTCAGTAGGACTGACCACCCAGGAACAAAGAGTTTTGGTATTATGTTCCCGGCTCGTAGTATAACCGATACACTGGGTGGTCTAATCGCCAGACACGTGTCAGTGTAATCATCACGTTTTAGTAGAAGTTGTACGGTTGGCGGTTCGACTGCCAGATGACCTGCGGTCTAATTATCATAGTCGCAATGTTGTCAAATCAACAGCAACAATCATATTTTCAAATGTGGGCTATAAATAGACCCTTTGTTGGTTCAAAGGGTATATGAAGCACTCAATTCTGATCCTTTGAGCACTTGTCCTCCTCCTCTCTCTCTCTTGCCTTAGTGATGGCACATTTGAGAGTGTGAGAGGATCTAGTGCATTGCATTGTTGTTATAAAACCAATGAGCCTTTTAGACGGTTTGGAGGAGTTTGCACCGTTGAGCCCTACAAAGAAGATTGTGAAGGAGCCACATTGGTGGTGTGATTGTGAAAGGGCTTTGAGCACGCATCACCGGAGCGGTAAAGTGCTACTCTAGTGAAATTGAGGTATTGAGTAGTTCGTTGTTCTAATTCTGACTTAAGATTAAATTGCTCTGTGTGAGCTATTTTTTTGGGTGAGAATAATATACTTGATAGAAAAGCGGTTAAAAGCTTGAATTTACCTCAATAAGGATTAGAGATGATCGATAAATCATCGATAACACGAAATAAAGTGTCATCTCTTGTGTCTTATATTTATACAATTTATCTTTTAAAATATAAATTGTTACATGTCATCATAGTATTATAAACCTCGACTTAGTTCTTGTTGCTTTAAATAGCTTCAATGATCTTTTGTTTATCTTTCTAAGTCTTTTTTTTATCACTAAATTATTAATTATTAAAATCGCCTATTCACCCCGTCATGTTCCTACACCGAAGCGACCAAACCCTCGGCTACGTCACCGCTCGTCGGCCCCGATCGACGACGTCTCCTCCAGCTCCGCCTCCGGACACTCGATTCCTTTTCAACGAATCGTCGGTACCCGAAGTGCTCACTGTCGTCCTCTCCTCCCCTTCCGCCTCCCAGATCTGGAGGTGACATCGGCCACAAGCTCTTCGCCTCCTCCTCCGATCTCCAGCTCGCCTCGTCCTTAGCCTACCCCGCCACCTCCGCTCCGCTGCAGGTGAGCCCCTTGTTCTTGTGCGTGTTGAAGATATAACTGTTCGTCTGTAAATGTTGACCTTCAAGCATGTTCGTCTTGTATGCCAATGTTCGTCTTGTTCTTGTGCGTCTTGTAGCGAAGGGCACGGTCAAAGGTGTAGACCTTCTAGCATTAGTCTTGCTTGTTCGTCTTGTTCTTGTGCGTGTTGTTAGTCACTAACGAAATCTAATCACCTACGAGCCTGTCATTAGAACTCGTGCCCTTCACCAATCGCCATCGTTTGCAACTACGATCTCTTCGCCGCTGCTGATTCCGCGCCAATGGTTGGAAAGACAATAAACAAGACGAACAAGACTAATGCACAAGATTGGTTCTCAGATTGGCCCCTTGGCCCGGTGACTTGTTGTCCAGGACATGTTTACTCCTTGAGATATCTTTGTATCACATGCGTTTTTGCATCCTCTAGTGCTCCTGTAGGTGAATCCTGAGGAAACTTGCATCAGGGCAAAGAAAGGTTTCAGCTTTGGCATTTTTAGATACATCTTCTGCTGCAAATATATGCTGCTAGGTTCTTGCTAAATGCAAATACGAATGTCTGCTGCTATGTTGATGCTAAATGTTAACATTTGATTTGATCTCGACCAAATATGCGAATGTCTGCTGCTAAATGTTAATATTTATGATCTGTCCCCCACTTCATCACTCCTGCTGCATTGCTGCATCTGTTTCTTTTTTTACATTTGGGCACAGAAAGCTGCTTACTTAGACTGGAAATTTTGATCCAAAGATGCCCCGTTTAATTGCATCTTGTACAAGTCTTGTTTTTGCTGCAGTGCTGCATCTTGTTTTTGCTCATAAACGAACAACCATTGTTAAGAAAAATGTCCTTGCGGTTTCAGTTTAGATAACTTCTGATTGTACATACTTCATAGAGATATTAGTTCACATTATCAACTTATTTCTCTAGTTTAATTACTTCAATATATTAGCTCATTACTCACATATATGAGATTAATTGATTGCACTTTTTCTAAATCTACAATTATATAATATCTAAGTTCCTTACTCTCTTTGTGTCATGTTTAAAGTTTGGCAAAATTAGGTAGATACTATCGTAAAAATATTTATATTGGAAAATATTATCGGTTGTGAGGATGACATATGAGCTCAGGATCTATATGTCATCCTCACACCAATAGTATTTTTTAATTTTTACGATAATACTTAGCAAATTGCCCCTTAAAATTTGGGTTGTGAAGTATGCGCTGAACCCGCGGAGGGGTTGATACTATGATATGGTTTGCTTCATACATCATACGTGCGTGTAAATAGACATGAGATGGCTGTTGAACTCATTTTGCATTGCGGTTGCCAATTGAAACCTCATTTGTGTTTATTATGTGGCATTTTTCTTGTACTTCTAATTTTTTGAATGGGGTGAATGTTGTCTGACATGACATGTTAGTTTCTTGTTTGAACAGGTCGGTGACAACTTTTGTAGATTCCAGATTGACATGTCCGCTGTAAAGAACAGGCAGGCCAACTAAAACAACCATCATCAATTATTTTGTTTTACTATATTTTGATGTAAGGACTAAGACGTTGATGAGCAAATTCTACCGGTACTACTTGATTTGTTTTACTGTATTTTGATGTAAGGACTACGACGTTGAATGAGAAAATTGACTTAGCAACTTCTGGTTTAGTTGTATGCTTGTCAGTGCCTAAATTACAAGCAAGAGAACAGCGAGGAGTATAATCAATGTCTTGCCAAACTAGCTGTTGTAACATCTGATTTGTCCAGTAGGTCCTCTCTGGAGAAGGTTGCATCCGGGAACAAGTATGAACTAGCAGATTTTGTTGATGAACAAAGTGCAACCCTTGCAACAGCTAGCTTGTCGGTGCTTGAATTCCAAGCAAGTGAACAGCAGAGCGGAGCAGAGGCTCCCTGTATTGCCAAACTGGGTTGGGAATCGGGCTGGGGGAAACGGTTTTGAAACGGTTTGGAGCCCGGTTGAGAAAATGGTTCTGGTTGAATTCTGCACATGGTCTGGTTTGGATTCGGCTGGCAGCATTATAATTTACTGTTCATAGATTACTGTAGCATCAGATCTGAACTCTCCATTTTTTATCGGACGGTGCACGTTCGCTTTAATGCAGAGGGTTGTAAACTCTCTGCATTGGCTTCTCTGATACAGAGAATCTCAGTTCGTCCGAACGGTTGGTTGGAACATGAAAACGGCATGGACTTCTTCGCCGCTCTAGTTCGGAAACCAGACGCCATGCACAGTAAAAGCACATGCAGGTGCAGGGTCCCTCTCTTATATTTCCAGCATTGTTAGCCGCGCGCGCCCTCCATGTGCCTTTTGAAGTTTGAACTGTAAGAGCATGAACAGTGGAGGCCATGACAGATGATTTTTTTCTGATTACTGGTGACACATATACACACTATTACGCATGCACACTACACTCACACACGTAAGCACATCTCTATCACCTAGTTACTAATAATACCGTTGAAAAATAGTGTGTATCAAGATTTAAATAGTGATAAATAGGGTCGTACTCTCACCCTTCCGAGAGGTGCTTGTTCGTAGCCGCCATGTGCCTCCCTTAGTTCCCTTGTCTGCATCACGACCGCGCCCACACATCACGTACTGCATAGTATCATCAAGTATGCCAACATTGTTGCATTGCTCCAAGTTTATAAACGAGCCAAATAACAATTGGAGGCATTTAAAATAGCAGTCCGTGGATTACCATTACTGGGCCTAGGTTCACTGAAACTGTGCTGCAGAAAGAAAAACGCACGACCCATACCGTGCGTAGTACTACTGCAGCAACAGTTGACGATGCTACACCGGCACGCGGACATGTGCATGAACTCGCGTCTTGTTTAAACAATCGCAACGTGATGAAATGAACCTGAAGGAGTACTTGGAAGAAAAAAAAAAAGGAGCGAAACAGATATTCCAGAGATTCCTCACCTGCTTGCTGCCCATGACCCCCTGTTTTCCTCTCTCCAATGGAATGGAATGATCTCCTGTTTTATTTTTATATTGTTTGTTTGTTTCAGTTGTAGATTATAAAAAGCTATTTGTATATTGTGAGTTATAAAGAACTATATTGTAAAAGCTAGATTATACAATTTGCAGAAGCTGATCAATTGCAGAAAGATGAATTGTTGAAATTCAGTTTTTATAATCTAACATATTTATTTCAAGTTGCAAATTATAATCAATATGTAATCTACAAGCTGAAACAAACAGACTCTAATAGCTTCAAATCCACTACGACAATATTGTCCATCAACTGCTAGAGAGATTCAAAATTTGGTACACATCAGAAGCTCCCTTTCTTACTCTCTCCGTCCTTGTCGATACGACCATTTTCGGAGCTCCTTGATGTTTCTTTTTTCTCGAACACGCGGTAGAGCTACTGTCGGAGGGTTAACTCCTCAAGCGGGGATCCAGAGGGACCCCCTTTGAGGTTCGGCCGGGGGATGATTCTGAGTCCGCTTCGTAGGTGAAATAAATGGGAGTAAATGAGATGCAGGTGTGGTGGAATGATCGGATGCAGGAAGGAGTAAATGCTCAGGGGATTTTTAGACAGGTTCGGGCCGTTCTGAGCGTGACACCCTATTCCTGTGTGTATGCTATAAATACTCTGAGAATGTCTCTCTGAGGATCTGCTGTGTTACAAGAATATTTGTCTAAGTCTAGAGCTTCGTGCTCCTTATTCCTCGGTCGATCTAAGTCTCGGTCTCCGTCTTCTCTGTCTTGTATCAGATTCAGGCCTTTTTTCTCCGGGGAGCTCGCCCTTCTTTATACCCATCGGGGCGGTAGCGTGCCCAGAAAGGATGGCGCAAATTCTAAGGCGCCATAAATGGAAAGCAACCATCATGGGTTGCTGCGCGAGGTGACGGGGAGGGTTGAAAATACGCCCCCGTCCAGTCTTGTTCGTCATCTAACTGCTTTTCGGCGAGTACTACGGGGAGGGCCCACCGGGCAGCCACCAAGCAGCCCCGCGTGCCCGCCCGGTCAGAGCAGACCTGACATGGCAGGGCGGCATACGGTGTGCCTCGAGCTCTGCGACATAATCCCGAGGCGCGCCCGATGACGCGCGATGTGACCCGTGCATTAAATGTCCTCACGCAAGCGTGGGGAGAGTGGTTGGAAGTGACATGCCACACGCCCTCTTAAATACAGCATCGGACCTCTCACCAGTTGACACCTCACCGCTGTGCCCTTGTGGGGATCACCGGCGAAGGACTTCTCAGGCCCTCAGGGAACTGTGAGTGCTCGGGGATTACTGTTCACAGTCCCGAACACTCTCTCCCGGATATGCCTTCTCTTGGTCCTCGGGGAACCGAGTGCTCGGGGACCACTGTTCATGGCCCTGAGCACTCTCTACTGGAACTTGACTGCTCGGGTCCTCGGGGAACTCGAGTGCTCGAGGGCCACTGTTCACGGTCCCGAGCACTCTCTCCCGAAACTGACTTTTCTTGTCATCAGGGAACTCGGGTACCCATGGGCCACTGTTCATAACCCCGAGCATCCTCTCCCGGAACTCGGCCTTCTTGGATCATCGGGGAACTCGGGTACTCAGGGACCACTGTTCATGGCCCCGAGCACCCTCTTCCCGGTACTTGGTCTTCTCGGGTCATCGGGGAACTTGAGTACTCGGGGACCACTGTTCATGGCCCCGAGCACCCTCTCACAGAACTTGATCTTCTCGGACCTCAGGGAGATAACCCCCGAGGGAGGGCGCCACGTGGCACTCTGCTGTTCTGGCCTCGGGACTCGGGGACCACTGTTCATGGCTTCGAGCACACTCTCCCGAAACTTGGTCTTCTCGGACCTCAGGGAGATAATCCCCGAGGGAGGGCGCCACGTGGCACTCTGCTGTTCTGGTCTCGGGACTCGGGGACCCCTGGTTCCCATGTCACCGACAGCTACGTATCATTGTATTAACAAGAAAAATGACCTAAGTTATAAGAAAAACCGAGTCCGAAAACCTTAACAAGTATTGCAATACAACCTGTGGAGCCCCTCTCACGCGCAAGACAAAGCAAGAAAGAAAAGGACCCTAAACCCTCTAACAGACGAAGACAAGTCTAAACAGCATACAACCCGATAAACACAACAAACAATATACAACCCGGCACTCCTGAACAACCAAGCGACACCCACCTGAAACAACGTTACCCCGCCAGCAACTGTGCCTAGCTAGCTCATCAACCAGAACACCCCGACAACTCAACAAGCGGAGCTCTACTCCCATGCCTAACAACCGGCTCGGTTGGCAGCCCGAACAAAGGGTCGAATAACAATAAAGGATGATGTGTCCTGCAATAGAGGTGTGAAGCTCCCTGACGTTTCAGGGCCGCTGTTGCACATATGAATTGAATCTTTCATATAAATTTTTGTCATGAAAGATGAAATAGTAGTGAACTCCCCGGCCTGCCGAACAATTTGAGGAGAATTTTTGTTGCGAGGCGCTGTCGATCCATTGTTTGGTAGGTTGCAGGGACCATTGGATCAAATAGCTCGGTGGTCCGTATCTATGGAGCCCCTTGCATGCGTTTGCGTCTGAATGACCTAGATTGTTATTGAACGTACAGTAATAACAAGAACATTTCCATCCTAAAAACCAGGGCAAGAGGTTTCCTGGATCAGAGGACGGCACACAGTTTATCTTTTCTTTTCTTTTTTCCCTCGAAGTTCTTGCTTATGAACAACTAGCACATGGCTTCTCCTATTTTGTTAAGCCACAAGCCAAGCTCCAAACCTGCACAGTTCGTCGGCGCCAACAGGAATTGTTTAGTTATTTCTGCACCAGAAGACGTTTACTTGAGGTTGCCTGAATTCCTGAACTATGCAATGTTTTCAATTCATTCCATGGGAAAAGCTCAATGACAAAAGCTTTTTGACAAAATTGAGTCAAGATGCATTGATCAAAGGCGCACGAGACTTCTTAGAGAAGCAGCTAAAAGTTTGAGGAAAACATATCGGAAGAACAGCAACTTGCAAGGGTGTGCGTAGTCTTTTGTTAATGTTAAACTACGAACAAGTTGAGAGAGAGAGAGAGAGAGAGAGAGAGAGGGCTCCCATGTCCCCAGTCTTTTTCTCCCCTCGCAATTTCCAAACAGCTTCCCGTTGTTGCTTTGTTGTAGAGTGTTTTGCTATGCTTTAGCCGTCAGGAAGAATCCTATCGATCGACTCCTGGTATTTCTCACATGTGCTCTTGCCTTTTGATTAAAGAATCGGGCATGGGTGACAAGTCATGCCTGTCCATCTTCCCTCTCAAACCCAATCTTCAACAGTTGAACGAGGCAACGCCATTCAACCTACCGGTTCTGCCTTGCCTCATGTGATGCTGTGTACCTGCATGGTTATATTAAGATGAAAACTACTTCGTAGGAAAAACATATCACTATTTGTGTTTCTAGAGCAACAGATGAGTATTATATTAAGCTGCCAGCAGACGTTCGTCATTTCCTCAAAGACCACAATGAAGTATGCACCAAATTACCGACGGCAAATTATTAGCAGAAGCACTATAATTGGAGACACATGTATATTAGTGTATAAAATGGAGGAGCAATTATTCATGAATTACTTGCATATGGTTTTGCATCACTCTACATTGCCCCAGTCATCAGTAACAAAGATTTGCAACAGCAAGCGCAATAAGATTTCTTACAAACCTGATAATCAGATCATGTAATCAGAAAATAACAATAGTAGTCTGATGATATCCTGGATCCATTACAATCGCATAGAGCAAGGCTAGAGCCAGATGATCCGAATTTCAGAAAATACATGTCCCTTTGCACTATATTTTTTTCCTTAGCATGGCCAATTCAGAGGCGCGGTGTGTAAACAACCCAAAACTTCTCTCCGGCTCTCGGTAATGGTCATGGCTGGCTACTTTTCTTTACATCCAGAACTATATGACAAGAGGACTTAGAACCACGACCTAAAGAAAAACACTAAAACATGATACAAGAGAATATTTATGATTTGGTACTCTAATGGCAAGCAAGCATATTTCAGATCATTCTGCAAAGGTTTGGTAAGGTTGTCGTGCCGTCTTATTGGCCGCATAACATGCTAGCTCATGTTGGACCTCACGGCATTCGGTCCTAGTCCAAGCCATGGCTGGCTCTCAGGTTCCTTCTTGACTGGTGTTGCGTCGGAAGGAGAAGTTTGATATGGTGTCTTTGCATTGAGACTAAAGAACAGCAAAAAAGGTACACGTTAGATCCAAATACAACACTGGTAAAAAAAAAACTTGACCATACTGAGAAAACAATCACAGGAAAGTGCAACTTACCGATCCTTTCTCTTCTCGAGGAACCGGTGAAGTGATGCCTTCCTAGCAATAGGCATATCTACAAAGAAAATGCGAACGTCCGATGAATAATCCATTGACAAAATTCTATGATCCATATGTTGAGTCTCCCAGTAGTACGAACAACAAGAAAGGGAGGAGTAATTACCAGAAGCGTTTGGGCGAGCAGGCTTCTGAGCATCAGCCTGAGCACCAGGCAAGCTGCTGACCGGGGCCGGCACGACCTGATGGACCTTCGCGTTGTCGGTGACGGTTGTGGGTGAAGAGGATTGAGGCAAACCAACGTTCTGAACCACAGGGCTGCCCTTGCTGGCCAGCTGCATCAGGTCCTTTGCCTTGTCGGCTGGGAAGTGGTTGAACACGAGCACCTTCCCGTCATAGAAGATGGTGAGCTGCTGAGGCTTCTCTTTCTTTTCTTGCTCCCTGAGAAATATTGCACATAGGAACAATAAGAACGTGCTTGTACAAACTACTTCAGTTTTGCATCGATTGCCTAATCTGTTTTCACTGCCAAGCACATACTTTTTTGTTGTTGTTAAAAAACCTCAACTTTGGCTCATGGGCGGCAAACTCCAGTTCAGATTAACACATTCTAAGTTTCTACAAACAAGGATTCAACTTATTCATTAGCTAATCTCTACATAATTCTGAGCATGAAAGTATTTCAACAAAGGCAGTAGCTTCTTGCAACTACAAGGACACAGTTTTGACTCAGAAATCCTATCAAAACAAGAGCAACTACAAGGCCGCTTTATACCCAAGTACCCAACTCTGTCCTACCCAAAACTTACCATACCGCTCAAATAGATTTCAGACTACTTACAACATGGTTAAACTAAGTGCATGATTAACCTGAACACAAAAAGAGGTTCAAGGCTTTTGACCATGTGACCGCAAGGCAAAACCATCAGGTTCAAAAACGGAATGGAGGAACAAGCTGTGATCAAGTACTACCTAGAAGCATCAGAAGCAGCAGCAGCCTCCTGCACGCCGAACCCGGCACTCTGCGGGAACAGCTCCAACTCCACAGTCTCCTTCCTCCTCTCCGCCTCCTCGCCGTCCGCTCCGGGCAGCATGCTCATCGTCGCCGGCGCCCTCTGCGGCTCGGCTTCACCTGAAACCACAGCAAGTTGAAAATTTTCAGGCCCAGACGGCGGGAACGTGTGATTTTTACCCCAACATCCAAACCCCGGCTCAGATCTCACACGAAAAACCCACAAAACCGCCGGAATCGGGACGCAAAACTTCGCAATTATAGATAAGGCATCCAGATTTCAACAGCCGAACCAGGCCGAAACCGCCGGCGGCGCTGCTCACCTTTGATCCCGAGGCCGAGCTCGGCCGCGGCGGCGCCGTTCTGGCGGACGAAGCGGCTGAGGAGGCTGCATGCCACGGCGAAGCTGGTCGCCCTCTCCCCGGGCCTCGCGGACGCCGCCATCTCCCCTCCGGCCGATGTCTCCTCCTCCCCACACCTCACCTCCTCGAAACAAATCTCCCCGCCGCCTCCAACTCCGCAGCCGAATCCACCCACCCAACCCGCGGTGTTCTTGGCGCGGCAGTGATTAACCTCTCTCCCTCGTGCTCGTGCGCGACCTCGTGTGAGCACGCCTAGCCCTCACGCGTTTATAAAGGAGTGTAATTAAGAGTAATCCCGCGATTAAAAGCGTCGGATTAATAAATTAATTCGATTTGTTTATCATTCCGCGGGCGGAGGGGAGGTAATTTAATGCAGGGCGCCATAATGACTCGAATTCGCACGTGGTTCGTGTGGCGAAAGGCGGTGGGTTCCCCAGAGCGCCCGCCGCTGAGTGGACTAGGACGATTCGTTCGGTTTTTTTTTATTTCGGTTTGGGAATTACGATATATAGGTAAATATGGTATTATTTATTTGGTTCATATGGTATTTCTTTAATGTATGGTTCGGTTTTAGTAATATCAATTTATTCCGATGTATTTCGGTTAATATCATATTTAGCAAACTTAACACAAAATTAAGTTAACCTAACTTTTATTTACTACCAGTAGTAAAAAAGTTGGCATCAACCAAATATGAGAGAGACATCTGATCATATTTGACATTAAATAGAAGAAGTCTCGATCAATTAGAAAAGTTTTTGTTTTTATTTTTATTTTTATCTCTTTAGGGAACCGATGAACTCAACATAACTATATAAAATAATTAAAGTTTTTTTCAATAGCGCATAATAACTCTTTAACCAAGTGGTGAAGGTGTGTATCCACTAACTTAGTTTGCTCATCAGGATTTGAATCTCCTCCACGTTATATATTTTTTTCTACATTTTGGTTTATTCAGTTAATAGTCAGTTTTTTTAAGAATCAAACATATGAAACCACATAATTTTACAAAACCAAATCAAACACCACCAGAAGCCTGTCAAACCGAGTTGATCGGTTTGATTCGACTGGTTGGGTTCGGCTTTTCAGTACAATGCTATAAATGAACAGTCCTAAGTGGACCGGCTTCCCAGGAAGGTTGGGTTTGTTTGGTTCGGCCAGACGGTGTTTCCTTGATGAGGTGGGTTCAGTCCGGGTCGGCTTGGTTGGCTCGGACGGTGTAGCATCGAGCAAAGCCAAATAGCCAAATAGCTATGTCATTTCTCTCTAATATAATTAAAGGTGTGGTTGTAGCAAATCATAACATACGTGCCGATGGTTGTGATGGCAGCCTTCATACCGACCACGTGTACGTGATTCGTGCAGGATTTCGCGATGATCATACATACAAGGTCAAAAACAACGACCGTGATTCAACGACGATGGACCCGGCTCATCCCTCCTCATCCATGGCAGCCCTGGCCCCGAGCTGGCGGTGCCCATGGTGGGAGGTGGATGACGTTCTTTTACCTCCACAAATGTTACATATAATTATTGTCTAGCATTATCTAAAATATATCATAAAAATCAGATAATTCTTCCCAGCAACCGTCTGTCATATGATCTGCCAAACGATTAATATTAATATTACGTGAGGTGATCCCTATAGATGTCATCATAGACTGTTCATAGTGATCAGGCATCTCTAGTATGATTTCACATACGGCTGACAACTATCAACTATTAAAGGGCTATCACATACACTTTATTTTAGAACCGATTGCATGTGACGATATGCAATAGTAGCATGCACTATTAAAAAATGATTTAGTAAAACGTCTCTGTACAGGCGTCTATTCGAAGCTATCTGTGTAAAGATTTTAAACTAGAACCGTCTGAAAGATGATGATGAGTAGTTTTCACGAAGTAAAATGTTTTAGTACAGATGGTTCGCATTTAATAACCGTTTGTACTATTAATACAGACGGCTCCAAAATATGATCATCTACATAAATAACATAGTTCAAACGGTTCTAAAACAATGAAGCGTCCCTCTTTTATCTTCCCACACATTCATTGTATGTATATAGTTTAGACGATTCCAACATTACCGAGCGTCCCGCTTCGCGCATCTCCCCACGTGTTCGCCCAGAACCTTCTCCAACCCAAAAAACTTGGATATATTTTTTCCTTGTGGCTCATCGGTAAGTATCTTGTTTAGTTTGGAGGTCTCTATATAGTGCGAGTTGTGCAGGCCAGATCTTGCAAATGCTTGGGAGATCTAAGACCATCTGATTTTTCGTTTCCTACTTCTGGGTAATGCTTTCCTGATGTGCGTTCGTCTTTGTGCACTACTACTTGTGCAACATCAGATGACGTTGCACGGATCTGTTGTACATATTGTTTTAACATTTTTTTCATCAATTTGTAATTGATATAGTATCTAGCAATAGAAACAACAGAAGCAATATTGGTTGGATTTTGCTCTATGTATCTACTCTGTTAATTTAGGTGCTATGTATATATATGATGATTGCAATTGAGAGAAGATGTTTTTAAATTCTGCTTTGTGTATTTATTTTGTGATAGTTGTTTGTAATATTTGTATGGGTCACAATTTTATTTCTTTATTGTATTATAGTCCAGATGGTTCGAAACTATGAGCCATCTGTGATATTAAATAGTACAGATGATTTATTATTGAAGCCGTCTGTACTAATTATTTGTATAGACGGTTCAAAATTCGTCTATACAAATCTGATTTGTACATACTCTTTTTTATTAAAATGGATCGAAAAAGCGTCACGTACGGAATTACAAATCATCTATATAAATAATTTCTCTAAGTAGTGATGAATATGTACGTAACTATCGACCATTAGAGGATCACCATAGACATTTTATTACGGACAGATGAGAAGCTTATGGCATGAGGCTTTAGAAACGATTGTAGTGACGATATGCAGTAGTAGCATGAATATAGAGTCACATATATGCATGTATGTAACTATGTATGAGAGATAATAGTAAGTTAGTGCCCTTTAAAAAGTTAGTTTAGTGACAAAATTTAAGAACTTGCGTTACCATGTTTACTCTAGCTAAGGTATAGTTCAAGGGTCTGCATGAAACCATTTTTATTACAAGCAGCAAGGAGGTAAGAGGAGACATGGGATTAACAACGAAGAAGAACTTCAGTACTACACGATAACCTTTCGATCGTCTCCACTTATATAAAAGACGAGCTCGTGCTGCACGTAAATTTGAGTCAAGCTAGCCAAAAGCACAGTAAACATCCTTTCTTATGACAAATTGCTGCATATTTCTCCTCTTAGGTGAGCCGAAGGCAGACGACTTCTTTGACAAGATGCAATATCTTAAGATCATAGTATATATTTAAGCCAAAGGAAGCACCAGATGGATTTGTTGGACCAAATTGTCTTGGTTATCGCTAATTGTTGATTACGGCGTGCACCGCGCAGATGGATTTGATATTTTTATCTTTTGGAATTAGTCACGTACAAGTGGACAGTAGAGACCGACTTATTAACATGGGTCATTGTCGCCTACACGAAACTACCACTAATTATTGGTTAGTGTGCTCCAAGCCTCACCTAGTCTCTGCACAAGTGTCTCGTTCACATCCAACTGTGATCTTGAAGTCTGACCATTCTCACCTTGTCCCCAAATTAGCCTGTATTCAGAGTTCAGAGTTCAGAGTTCAGACTTCAGTGACCCTATTTATTTGAATTTCTGTTTTTGGATTTTTTTTAAATAATATTTTTGATTTGTCTGAAAAGTTATTTTTAGAAATAGGTTGTTAGCTTCTATACTAGATTTTTGATTTCTTAGCACATAGCTTCTTAGAAAAGTGTCTCTTAGCAAGTTTTTCAGCTTTAGTTTATTTTCCTCAGAATCAGCCTTCTAGTTTCTCTATAATCTCATTTGTTCTGGTTTTTAGCTTTTAGCTTCTAACAACAGTAAAAATAGAAAACAAATAGGGTCTTAGACTTTGGTGCAGTGTAGAACAATCATATTGGAGTTTTTCCATGTAGATGTAATAACTGTACTATTTGTACAAAACTCTGTGAAATTACAGCGTTCCATTTTTTTTACACTACATGTGTGTAAGTTGGAGGGTAGTTTCTTTTGGAAATTGGAGTGGGTATTTACTGGCAGGTATTCAACTCCAACGCAGACGACGCATTAAAAAATGAAAAACACAGAACTACAAAGTGCATGCATGACAACATGTGACATTGACATATGGTTGCGTTTGGATTCCAGAGTCCATGATTTAGTTGCAATGCGGGTTGTGCAAGATCTCCACACCTCCTTAGTTGACCCGTTGTTGAAAACTGGCGGCAATCGACACTGACCGAGACTTTTTGCCTCTCTGATCGGATTCCTTGGCCACTCGGAATTTGACTAATTAACCGCATTCGTCCTAAATTTAACAATGGCTATGTGATCCTGGTTGAATCTTGAGCCAGATATGTCTTAAAATAACGCAACTAAGCATGTTCATACAAGTGACAACCTAAAACTATTTCTTTTTAAAAAAGTACAACATCTAATTCTAAATATAAGTCTATTTAGATTTGTTATAAGTTAAATCTTTTTAGCTTTGAGCATTAATAACAAAAAAAGTTATATAAATTGATAGCATAAGATTTATATTAGAGACTGTGTCGATGTCTAATAGATTTGTGTTTGTAACGAGAGAAAGTATTTAGATCATCATAACCATATTCTCTTCATTTCGTTTTATTTCTGATTTACTTTTTCGTTCTTGTTCGTTTTTTTTTCTCTCATCTTCAACCGTTTCTTTTCAATGGGATTCGTGAACTGAAATGAGAGAATATTATCCTAAAGTGAATGATATTAGAATCTCTTTGTGACAAAAACCGTTTAAAATATTAAAGTAAACGAAAATCTCTTCACGAAAAAATTCTGATCTATAAAAAAAACTCTGTTGGGATGGTCTTACATGCAATTAAGTTGGATGAACTCGGATGCAATTGACACCACTATGTTTAGAAGAGTGACCCCCCACGATTTCATTTTCTGGATCCGCCCCTGAAACAGGGGGCACAACTTCTGCTCTCCCCGGTCGTCCACCTCGCCGCCCAGTCGCCCACTAACAAATGTTCGCACCGGCATGAGCCCCGGCGACTTTTGAAGCGTGCGTGGCCTAAAACTTGCGTTGCCGCCTGTGCACGACGCCATCGATTCGAAATCTCCAGATCAGGCGGCGGTGCAGAAGATCACTTGACCAGTCCAGTGTCAGGGCCAGGGCAGCAGCGGCAGCAGCACGTCGTGGCACGAAAGCCAGAGCCATCGTCCGTGGGCCACGCCCGGGGCTGAGAAAATGGCGCTCAAGCTCACGCGGTCTCTGCCGCGGCGGCAGCTTGGTGATGCTCGCACGAACGGGTCACTATCGGCTGCCCTGCCCGTTGGTTCGTCGTCTCGTGGTAGCAGGAGTACTTGACCACCCATGGTGGTGGTACTGACAACTGGATGAACGCCGAGAACACGCCTCGTCAGTAGGGGATCCGGTTTTAAAAAATAGGTATGATACGGTGAGCCATTCAGCCATAAATAAATGTAGTTGAAGATGAAAAATATAATATAGAGTGATTGATGTGAAAATCTCACATCTAAAAAGGTAAGACAGCTAAGAGTCAACTACTCAGTTATAAATTAGTACTATCAGAGTTAAAAAAAAATATGATATAAAGTGATCGGCGTGAAAATCTCATCTCTAATATCTTATTGATCAGTCCGTCTATGCTTCTAGTGTCCTGTGAGGAGGTGTGCAGTTTACAAGAGGATTTTTTCCCTCTTTCGGATATTTTTTGTGCAGAGAGAGATGCCAAATGTGTATTGGATAGCAGTAGTAGAAGCCTGCCGTTGGGAGGCATTGGTGAATGAAAACAGCATGCGAAACACCCAAACGAAGCTGCTCAAATTATATCGCAAATCTTGTTCTCTTGTTAAAAGAAAATGGGGGAGAGAAGGAAACTTGCAATGATACAACCACCCACTTAACTGCAAACGCTGCTCTTTTGTTAAAAAAAAGAAAGAGAGAGGAAACTTGCAACGGTACGAGTGGTATGATTGGTCGTCGGATATGGACGTCCTGGCGTCACTTGTGTTACAGACCCGAATGATTAGCGCATTGTTGTCTGTGAAGAAGATGCATACGGATATGGCATGATTGATGAACAGTGGTTTTGATAGATGGACAAAACTGATTTCTTTTTTCTTCTTTCCTCAAGGATATATAAATCCCAAAGTGACAGTGTGCATGACGAAATGAGGCAACGCTTCAGTTACCGGACTCTGTACAAATCTTTATTGGTATCTCAACATTTTTTTTTAAACTCCACAAACACAAAACAGATTATTGCCACCGGCCTCTCATCATTCCTGAATCATGCCTTACCAAGAAGCACAAGCGATCAAGTAAATACTCTTTTTTTTTGTGCAATTGCGACCACGTAATCTACGTGCAGCGCAACGCACAAACCGCTGGGGCAGTCGCTTGCAGGCTGCAACTCATGAAGAATGGAAAGCATCGGTGCAGGAGACAAGAAAAATCTTCGCGATGGAGACTGCCACATGGAGCCTGATACGTCCCTGTAGTTTCAATTGAAGTTCCCCTCGCAAAAAGGTCCAGTCAATTGTGGCGTGCAACTGAAGGGTAGTCCAGGGTTGTGCAAGAACTTTCATGGTTGTTTCATGCGTAACTTTGCCACCACTACTTTAGCTAAATGTGAATTGTTAAAAAAGTATGGTAAATAAATTCTTAACTATAAATGTGATAAAGTTAATTAAAAAATTAGAAATAAGTCAATTTTACTCTTTCGAACTATCACGTTTGTCCGAATAACCCCTGAACTTTTAAACCGTCCACTTTACTCCTCCGAACTATCAATACCGTACATTTTACCCCTGAAGTGGTTTTTCTATGTGGTTTTGATGACGTGGCGGCGATTTCGCCACGTGGCAGTCCTAGTCAGCGTGCTGACATCAACGTTGTGCAGTAATTCGATTTTTTAGAAAAATAATTCATGAGAATAGATTATTCCGAAAAATAGGTTTTATGTTCAGAAAAAAATCCAAAAAATATAAAATGATTTAGATAAAAGTTTTAATATGTTTTTAGCTCTGTTTTTATTTCTGTAAATATTATTTAATATTTTTCTAGTGTAAAAATTATTCTAAAAATATTGGAATAAATGTTTTAATTTGGAAAATAGTTTTAGAAAATATAGATTAATTCTGATAAAGTTTAAAGTATTTTCTTTTATAAAATAAATACTTTTAATATGTTTTGTTGTATATTAAATTAGTTTTAATTCTAGAAAAATTAGGTTTAATTTCAAAAAAATCGTTTGTAGTCTTCGCGTCCCATTTGGACACATTTTGATCACATTTGGCCATATTTTGGTCATATTTGAGCACATTTTGGTCATATTTGGGCACATTTTTAGCATATTTAGACATATTTTGGTCACATTTTGGCATATTTGGCCATATTTTGGACATATTTGAGTATATTTTGGTACATTTTGGTGTATTTGGGCACGTTTGACCATATTTTGTCCAAATGTGTTCAAAATATGCTCAAAATGTGTCCAAATGTGCCCAAAATATGCCTAAAATGTACACAAATATGGTTAAAATGTGTCCAAATATGGCCAAATATGCCTAAAATGTGTCCAAATATGACCAAAATGTACCCAAATGTACTCAAATATGTCCAAAATATGGTGAAATGTGCCAAAATATGACCAAAATATGTCCAAATATGCTAAAAATGTGCCTAAATATGACCAAAATGTGCCTAAATATGATCAAAATATGGCCAAATGTGATCAAAATGTGTCCAAATGGGACGCAAAAACTACAAACGATTTTTCTGGAATTAAACCTAATTTTTCTAGAATTAAAACTAATTTAATATACAACAAAACATATTAAAAGCATTTATTTTATTAAATAAAATATTTTTAAACTTTATCAGAATTAATCTATATTTTCTAAAACTATTTTCCAAATTAAAAAATTTATTCTAACATTTTTAGAATAATTTTTACACTAGAAAACATTAAATAATATTTACAGAAATAAAAACAGAGCTAAAAACATATTACAACATTTATCTAAATCATTTTATATTTTTTGGATTTTTTCTGAACATAAAACCTATTTTTCAGAATAATCTATTCTCATGAATTATTTTTCTAAAGAAAAATCGAATTACTGCACAACGCTGATGTCAGCACGCTGACTAGGACTGCCACATAGTGAAACTGCCACCACGTCATCAAAACCACCGAGAAAAACCACTCCAGGGGGTAAAATGGACGGTATTGATAGTTCAGGGGAGTAAAATGAACGGTTTAAAAGTTCAGGGGTTATCCGGACAAACGTGATAGTTCGAGGGAGTAAAATGGATTTATTCCAAAAAATTAAGTGTATAACGTGCGAGTCATTATGATAGATAACTAAACAGTTATTTATAAATTTATAACATGATTAAACTTAAACGTAGCAAGATTAGACACAACTCAAACGTAGTCTTAGCCTTGGTTGACACTGGGCTCCGGCCTGCCGTGGCTCACAAGCTCTCGCCGCAGCTGGGGAGTGTTTGGTGGAGGAAGAGGATGAAATAATATTGTAATCCTTAGCATCGGAGCTAAATTTGGCACCGGTGGCAATGATTTTCAGCTTAGCGCAATGGTCTACAGTGTATTGCACCCTTGCTATCCCTTTTCTCTCCTCTAGCACCGTCGAAAAATTAAACCAATGCTGGAGCTGCACTTAGTACTACGAAGACATAACACCCTCTTCTACATGGAGTAGCTGACCGTCGGAGTTTGGGAGAAGTTTCTACCATGACATGTTGAACTATGAATTCCGCAATCCCCTTGATGTAATAATACTTGAGTGCTGCTGTGTAGTGCTCAAGTTTAGCATTAGGTTCAGTTTCGTCAGAGTGCGTCAGTGTCGTCAGTCCAAGTCTTCTGTGCTTGATCGTTTGATCCAGCGCAAGTTTAGTTGTTTTAGTTAGCTAGGTACTCAGTCAATACTCTGACGTGCAGATGGATGTGGAGAGGATGCCACACATTAGATTCTGTAATGTCAGGTTTGGCGTGAAATGTAACCGTTTTCTGCTATTTTCGCTATATAAACAGTGCGTCCGAAAACCAGCTGCTAAGTTCAGCAGCACCAAAATTCTATCTCGTGCGTGCGTTTCTTTGTTTTTCCACCATGTTCGCGTGAGTGAGATTACAATAATTGGCATCAGAGCCTCTGGCTGTTGACCGATCGATCCAGACATGTCAGAGCAAGGCGACGGCAAGAGGGTGTTCAGTGGTTCACAATCACCTCCGCGTCCCAAGGTCCGCGACAACGGTGCCAGCGGCGGTGGCATCGGCGATGGTGGTGACCTAGTTGTATGGCGCGTAGTGAAGGAGATCGGTGGCTCGACTGCGTATTTGATGCTCACATGGACCAGTTACGTTGACTGGTCCCTCATGATGAAAGTCATGATGCAGACTTGAGGCCTGTGGGACGCAATGGAGCACGGCGTCAACGACTTCCAGGAGGACCGCATGGTGATAGAGGCAATCCTACGTATCGTACCACCAGAGATGCTGGAGACACTAGGTAGCAAGACTAGTGCAAAGGCCGCATGGGATGCCCTATAGACCATGCATGTAGGAGGATATCACACGCGGAAGGCGCAGGTTCAGACTCTCCGTTGTGAATTCGAGAACATCTCATTCTATGAAGGTGAAACCGTGGACGATTTTGCTATGATGCTCATGGGTCTTGTAAGCAATCTGTGTGTCCTCGACGACGATCGATCTAAAGAAGAGGTGATCTAGAAGTATCTTCGTGTCGTGCTGCCACGGTTCTCCAAAATTGCACTCTCGATCGAGACACTAGTTGATCTCGAGTCGTTAATTATGGTAGATGTGATGGGGAGGCTCAAAGCGGCTGAAGAGCGGCTGGAGCAGAACGGTGGTGCCGCCGTCAGCTCCAGCAGCAAACTGCTCCTCACTGAGGAGTGGGCTGCACGGGTGAAGCAGCGTTGGGAGGTGGGTGACTCATCCACTGGCCAGAAGGGCAAGGCTGGAGATCGCAAGCACGGGAAAAGTCATCGAAGAAACCCAAAGGAGGACGCGATGTTTCTCGTGACAAATGCCGCAACTGCGTTAAGATTGGTCACTGGGCAAGGGATTGCCGCAAGCCCAAGTGGTTGGATAACACCCATCCAATCTAAGGGGAAGAAGAAGAAGAACCTTGCTCATGGCGTCGACATGTGTCTCTTGCCCACCACCAACGGCTTCTGCATCAGGTCCATCCACGGTGGCTAATCCCGTTCAGCTGGTGGAGGCCAAGGTCTTCGCATAGCTGGACCGCGATGGTGTGAATGTGAACGAGGCCAATCTTTGGTACCTCGACAGTGGAGCAACGAACCACATGATCGGGTGTAGAACCATCTTCGCGGATCTTGACTCTGTTATCCTCGGGTCTATAAAATTCGGTGATGGCTCCACTGTGAACATTGAGGGGAAAGGTATTGTGGTGTTTTCCTGTAAGAACGGGGAGCACCGCACCCTAAACAATGTTTATTACATCCCAAGGTTGGCCACAAATATTGTCAGCCTTGGTCAGATGGATGAGGAAGGCTACCAGGTGCTCATCATCGATGGGATTCTGAGGATTAGGGGCCAGCAGCGGAGGCTGCTTACCAAGGTGCCTAGATTGGCCAACATGCTCTACACCATCTGGTTGCAGATCACAAGGTCGGTCGGTCTGTCAGCGCACGCGTAGACAACTCATGGCGCTGACACACATGTTTTGGACACATCAGCTTCAACACGCTCAAGAAACTTGCTCGTGAGGCCATGGTGCACGAGCTTCCTCGTATGGAGTCGGTGAACCAGCTATGTGAGTGTTGCATCACCACCAAGCAAAGAAGGTCGCCGTTCTCAAGCTAGAGCAAGTTCTGAGCTGATGGCATGCTAGATCTAGTTCACGATGACATATGTGGACTAATCACACTAGCTACTCTGAACAACAAGTGGTACTTCCTCCTCCTTGTTGATGATCATAGCCGTTTTATGTGGCTGGCGCTCCTCGCAACATATAGTGATGCACCGGCGGCAATTGTGAAGTTTCAAGCCGACGTCGAGGTGGAAACCACAAGGAAATTACGGGTGCTTCGGACTGACCAAGGAGGCGAGTTCACATCAATTGAGTTTAGTTAATATTGTGCGCCAGGGGGTGCAGAGGCATCTCACAGTGCCTTACTCGCCACAACAAAATGACGCAAGCACATGAACCAAACTATTGTTGGCATGGCAAGAAGTATCCTCAAGGCAAAGGACTGCCAAATTATTTCTAGGGAGAAGTAGTGGCCACCGCAATGTTCATTCTGAACTGCTTGCCAACATGAGGTTTGCAAGGCATGAGCCCTTTTGAGGCTTGGCATGGGAGGAAACCAGAGGTCAGCTTCACATGCACCTTTAGTTTCAAGGCACACGTCAAGATCACATGGTCAAATCTGAAGAAGCTGGAGAATAGAAGACAACCTATGATCCTTGTTGGGTATGAGCCTGGAGCCAAGGCATGTGGGCTCTATGATCCAAAATCTGGGGAAGTCGTGGTGAGCCTATATGTGGTGTTTGATGAAGGTGCAAAATGGAAATGGTCAGAAACATCTTCAGAAAGAAGTGGCAGTGGGCTGGTGATACCTTCATCATTGAGTATTCAAAAAAGACACACCGAGGACCAATGCCACTGAAGCTCTTTCGCCAAGCTACATTAGTGAGCACATGGGTAATGTCTCATGGTCACCATCACCAGGGGGTGACATTCGGGACACTATGGAGGTTGATCATGATGAGAGTGTACCACCGAAGATTCATAGCATTGATGAATTCATTGGGCCAGCAAGTCCTCCCAGCTTAGCCCATCGACATCTTGCTAAAAAAGAACTGAATTTCACCATAGTAGAAGAGCCTGCCTCCTTTACTGAAGCTGAGCATGAACAATGATGGAGACAAGCCATGATTGATGAGATCATATCAATTGAGGAGAACAACACATGGAAATTGGTTGCACCCCCTGCTAGACATCGTCCAGTTGGCTTGAAATGGGTGTTCAAGATCAAGCGCAATGAGAGTGGTGAAATCATGGCCTGTGATGAAAGAGTTCAAAATCGAAGCTGCTTTGGCGCTTGCGACCTCGAAGGTGCACGCGCACACCGCCAGCACCTCGTCGGCAGCCACACAAACCTCTCCTCCGCCCAATGCCCAAATCAACCGCCTGTCAACCCTCTCACCAACTACTACAGCCGCATAGGAAGATATCCATGACCCTGTGTCTCCCCAAAATCTAGATCTAGGAAGTTGTCTTGACCTACCTCGTGAAGCTCCGAGGAAGAAGAAGAGGACGACGATATCAAGGGAGGACCCGTGCACCAGGAGATCTTCCGTGGCAAATATCTACAGAGTAAAGATCCTACGACGAATCCCACTTTGAGATCCGTAGTGGTGGGATCCGTCTTACCCGACAGATCCAGTCCCGGTGACCAGCGGCCACTGAGGTCTGTAGTTGCAGAGGACGGACCAGGACGATGAGGCCACTCCGACATGACCGTTCGGGAGGATGGGCACCATGCTGGCTAGACGACTATCTCTCCCCTAAAGGACATCGCCCACAACCAGGATATTTGGTCCTGGCTTGCGGCCTTGACAATGCATTGGCCGGTCCACAGAGGCTCTGATGCCAAGTCTAGATGGCAGGAGGTGAAGCGACCGCATTGGTGGCGCAGGAATCGCCCTAGGCCACCTGGGTGGGCACGCCGCTTGGAGGAGACGTGAGGTGCCCCAACTCTGTGAGACGCCTATATGAAGAAGCTGCGGGGTCTTTTCTTCAATTGCCTTGCTTGAGACCACCTCTCCACCCAATGTCGTGATCCATCGAGGTGCTAGGTGTGTGGTAGGCAGGGTCATCGGGCGGTGAGGTGTCCACGGCGTGCCCCGAGGACTAGGCATAAGAGCCCGGTGGCCGATTCATCTAGGTTGGCCGCTGCTACACCTGTTTCCATGGCTCTCCTCGGTGACGCGGGACTCCGCCTAGACCAGGAGATCTTCATGCTTCCGATGTCGGAGGAGATTCGGGAGCACGTCGCTTTCTTAGAGCGCTCGGCCTTGCTGGTTTGGATTGACCGCAACCGGCCTGCAACAGAGCCCTATTATGTCCTTGATGCTTTCTGGGCGGAGTTCGATGTCCACCTCATGGACATTCAGGTCACCAATTATCATCCTGAAGACTTCATGGTGGTCCTCTCTGATCCGTCTATGTCCGAGAGGACCAGCTCACGCTCAATCTTCTTCTCTGGTGGGCGTGAATTTTGGCTACAACGTTGGTTCATGCGTAGTCAGTCCAATAGGGCAGCTCTGGGGTTCCACATCACTCTTACCCTGGAGGGGCTACCGACACATCTGTGGATCAAGGAGATCATGACCAGGATCATTGGCCGCACATGTGCGATGCGGTTTGCTAAAGAGGCCTCCCGCCGCTGGAACAGAGCTGATGCCTTTACGCTCTTTTCCTGGATGCCAGGCCCGAGCGCCATTCCAAAGGCGTGTGAGTTACCGTCACTGAGCCAGAGCCGGAAGGACCGGTGCCACCGGTCCACGTCCCCCTACCACATGCCTTTATTGAGTGGGTGAGCCGCGGGTGCCAAAGATAGGTCACTTGTATAAAGTGCTGGTTCACCTGGTGCGCTTCAAATACTTACGACCATCAGGAATTGCAATTAACCCAAGGATGCGTAACTTCATTTGGTGTTAGGGCGTTCAAGACGGTGATGCACCAGTGGAGGTGGTCTTAACCAGAAGCTCTTGTAGCTCTTTTGGCCGACCCCAACTCCGACGCCACAGTGATGATGAAGATGAGGATGGAGGCGGGGGTTGGCATCTTGACGAGGGGGATGGCTGACCCCGCTCGAGCCGCCGATTGGGCTAGTTTGGCCGCTTACACTGGGGGGTGACCGCGGGAGCAGTTCGTCCTCTAGACAAGGGCATAGCGGCCACCATGTTGATGGTAGACACCATGGCCACCTTGAGCTAGGCATAGGCCATGGTACCTCACACTTGTAGTTGGCCAACGATCATCTTGATTGGCCGATTCTAAGCTGCACCCACGTGCCATCAGAGACCCAGACAGGGGGTGCAATGTTTGCTACTGGCTCCTAAACTCCTCTCTGGTCGCTGATGACTGACCCGATGGTTCAAGTGAACTGGCTCCTTGCGCCAGTGGTGAAATCGCATGGGGGCCTCCTAGATGATGATTCGATGTCATTAGAGGCTTCCCTTACATGTGACGCTGTGAAGCAAAATTCGCAGCTCCTGCCTGAGGAGTTGAATAGGATGGTCGAGCATGCCCAGTCGATTCCCTCACCTACACCAGCGGCTACTGTGACAGGTGACATTGACCATTTCATCTCCAATATTGCTGCAACAACAGACTAAGGTCTTCTTTCCACACCTGAGAAGGCCAAGTTTCAAAATCTAAAGGTGCTTAAGGAGGATACGGTGCACTGTCATGGCAGGATTGCTTACAAGAAGAGGGCTGAAGGGGTCAAGTCCATTGAGGACATGGCCATATAAGTGCTTGTGAAGAATATGGGCGTGTTGTCATCGGCAAAAAACATCAACGCTCAGACCAAGGAAAAGCAGATCAAGATGTTTGAGGGTCCCCTTCTGGCTGCTACTCTTAATGCTATTGAGAGCCTGATCTAGGTGATGGACATAGACATGGCCAAAATGCCAAAGGAGGGGAGCAAGAAGAAGGCTGGAACGCGGGAGTGATGCTTTTGCGGGGATTGTCCCTGAAGCCTGTTTGGAGTTTGTTGTTTGTCATGTTGACTCGTAGTCTGTCTAGCTTTAAGTCTCATGTGTTCTTGTTAGGAGGCATCATTCTTAGGATAATAAGTTCTGCTAGGATTAGCATGGGTTCGATGTTCCTTCGGTGGGAGAGGAGGCCAGTGTTTCTTCTGCTCTCTTTTGCCTGGCTCGCGTCGCTTTACTTTGATAACTGTATGTTCGCTGTTTGGTCAGTGGCCGTTGATGTGCCAGTCGTGAGTGCATCTGAGATCCCCCTAGACATGTATGCTCCTATATGTGGTCTATAATGTTTCAAGCTATGTGATGTCAGCCTTCGTGGTTCTTGAGGCCTGGCTTGTGTTTGTGAAGTTGTTTTTTAGCTGATGAGTTTCGGTGCTTTTAAGTTGCTGTGCTGGAATGTATGTGGTCTGAACGCGGCCATTAGAAGGGATGTCATCCACGAAATGGTATGTGTTGTTCGAGCTACAGTTGTGTGTCTTCAGGAGACAAAGATGGGGATCATTGGCAATGACATTGTGGCACAAGCTCTGGGAGTGAGATTCATTGCAAACTATTCCTTTGTGCCGGCAGATGAAACAAGAGGAGGCATGTTGATTGCGATGGATGAGACAAGATTGCAATTGCTCGCATCTTCCAGGTTTGTGAATTCACTGTTAGTAGCTGTTAGATTCTTGGATGATGGAACTGAGTGGAGTCCCACTACTGTGTACAGTCTGCAAGGAGAGGCGGACAAAGTTAGCTTCATGGATGAACTCAAGGAGGTCAAAAGATTGCTGGAACAAGGTGGCTAATAGCTGGAGATTTCAACTTAATTTACAAGGCAGCAGATAAGAACAATCCGCGGCTTAATAGAGGCCTCATAAATTTCTTCAGGGCCACTATTGATGAGCTTTGTTGGAAGGAGTTAGAACTGCAAGGCCGCAGATACACCTGGATGAATGGACAAGAAAATCTTACCTTGACAAGGATTGACAGATTCTTCTGCTCTTCTGCTTGGGACCTCCTCTTTCCCATGACCACCTTAACTGTTGCTGCTTCTACTTTGTCAGATCATTGCCCTCTAGTTATGCATGGTAACCCGGGTTACAGAAAGCATCGGGGTTTCAGATTCGAGTCATTCTGGATTGCCATGCCGGGCTTCCATGAGGTCGTGCAGGAAGCGTGGAATAGATCGGTTCAGTCTGCAGACGCTATTAGATATTTTCACATCAAGCTACCACGCACAACTAAGGCTCTCCGAAAATGGGAACGAGCGAATATTGGTAATATAAGGCTACAAATGGAGATAGCTAAATGGGTGTTAATACATATCGATGCTGCACAGGAATCAAGATGCCTCACAACCATTGAATCAGATTTCAGAAGTAGAGTAAAGATCAAGTTCTTGGGCCCAGTAGCCATCCAAAAGATCAAAGCATGGCAACATGGAAGAATGACGCGAGTTAGGATTGCAGACGCAAGCACCAAATTGTTCCATCTGCGGGCTAACAGAAGGAAGAGGAGAAATCACATTCACCTTTTGAAATCTAGCAGGGGAGTCGCCATCACGCATGAGGAAAAAGCGGATGAGATTTACATATATTTCAGTGCTTTGTTGGGTTCCTCAATCAGGCGTAACCTGACCTTTAACTGGAGCACTCTGGGGCTGCAAACCCATGGCCTATCTGATTTAGATGGTGATATTGAAGATGATGAGATCAAGTAGGCAATTATGAGGCTACCAAAGGAAAAGGCGCCGGGTCTGGAAGGGTTCATGGGGTGCTTCTATGTTTCTTGCTGAGTTGTCATCAAAGATGATTTGATAAGGACAATTAAGCACATTGCTAATCAAAGATGTCAATGGCTGAACTCGGCAAATCTAGTGCTTTTGCCGAAAAGGAAGCAGCCGGAGTCAGTCGTGGACAATAGGTTTATTAGTCCGATCCACAGCTTTGCGAAGATTTTTTCCAAGATCCTGTCCAACCGACTAGAACCTCATTTGCATAAGATTGTTTCCAATCACCAGTGCGCTTTTGTTCGCGAAAGGAGCATACATGATGTGTTAATTCACATGCAATGCCTGATCAAAGACCTTCATAAGAAAACGAAGCCATCGCTCTTCCTCAAGTTGGACATAAGCAAGGTTTTCGACTTTGTGCTATGGCCTTACCTCATCGAAATTATGCGTCATGCGGGTTTTGGACATAGGTGGAAGGATTGGATCTGTCTTATACTAGGATCTACCTCATCAATGGTTCTTCTAAACGGTATCCCAGGTTTGCCTTTTTAGCACAGAAGAGGACTCCAGCAGGGAGACCCGCTATCAGCAATGTTGTTTGCTATTGCTATGGAACCTCTACATAAAATTCTAAATTTAGCAAAAGACAGGAATCTATTCACTTTGGTCCACCCCAATTCAAGGATCTTCGAATCTGCACTATATGCGGATGGCGCTGCCCTTGTCATATATCCGAGGGTGCAGAATCTAAGGGCAGTAAACGAAATCCTAAAGGTGTTTGGGGATGCGACAGTTCTTCACACAAATATTCAGAAGAGTGAACTCTTTCCTATTAGGTGCAATGGCATAAATATTGAAGAGATTTTGCAAGATTTCTCGGTAAAAGTTATGCATTTTCTGTGCAAATATCTGGGCCTCCCGTTGCACCTACGCAAACTCCACATAATCTATTACCTACCATTGATTGATAAATTGGTTGCAAGATTACCCGGCTGGAAAGGAAAACATCTTACAAGGGCAGGGAGGGTGAAGCTGACAAATTCAGTGCTTACTTCAACTATCATCTACCACGCCACTATTTTCAGGTTTCCAAAATGGTTCATTAAAATGATAGATAAGATCAGGAAGCGCTTTATTTGGTCTAGATTGGAAGTTGGTGAGGGCCATGGTTGCAATTTAGTGAACTGTAAAGTTATGTGTAGACCGAAAAGGCTTGGAGGAGCTGGGGTGCTGGACCTCGATCGTTTCTATCATGCATTGAGAATGCGATGGCCTTGGTACTCTTGGACTAATCCAGCTAGACCTTGGACCGGTCTCCAGGTTCAACTGGATGGTTCTGAGAAGGAATTCTTTGCGACATCAGCTATCATTCATATTGGAGATGGAAATAAAATGAAGTTTTGGACATATATCTGGCTTGGCCATTCTAGTCTAGCTAAGCTTGTGCCAAGTCTGTTCAGCATAGCCAAACACAAGAACAAAACGGTTCTTCAAGAACTAGCAGACTCTCGGTGGATCTTAAATGTTAAGCACATTGAAAACTCTCAACAGCTCAGGGAGTTCATTGATGTTTGGAGTTTGCTTCAAGGGATTATGCTGCAGCCGGGCCAACAAGATATGGTGACCTAGAAATGGACTCTCGACGGTACTTACACGGCGAAATCCGCATATGAGATTCAGTTTAGTGGTGCCAGTCTACCGTTACGAGACAAGTTCTTCTGGAAGGCCAATGCTGAGCCCAAGGTCTGTGTCGGTGTATTCAGAACCAGGGGTCCCTAAGTCCCGAGACCAGGCCGGCCATCCGCCACATGTCACCACCCTGCAAGGTAAGAAGAAGCTAAGTCCCGGGAGAAGGTGCTCGGGGCCGCCGCCTCTGGTTCCCGAGCACCCTAGTTCCCCGATGATCCGCAGAGCCCAAATACCAAGAAGGAAGTGCTCGGGAGAGAGTGCTCGGGGCTGCACGTGGCAGCCCCCGAGGACTCGGTGCCCCGAAGGTCCCACCGAGGTGCTCGGGAGAGAGTGCTCGGGGCTGCACGTGGCAGCCCCCGAGGACTCGGTGCCCCGAAGGTCCCACCGAAGTACTCGGGAGAGAGTGCTCGGGGCTGCACGTGGCAGCCCCCGAGGACTCGGTGCCCCGAAGGTCCCACCGAGGTGCTCGGGAGAGAGTGCTCGGGGCTGCACGTGGCAGCCTCCGAGGACTCGGTGCCCCGAAGGTCCCACCGAAGTGCTCGGGAGAGAGTGCTCGGGTTTGCACGTGGCAGCCCCCGAGGACTCGGTTCCCCGAAGGTCTCACTCAAGTGCTCGGGGGAGAGTGCTCGGGGCTGCACGTGGCAGCCCCCGAGGACTCGGTTCCCCGAAGGTTCGCGCAAGATCATTCGACGACCGGAAGGGTCCCGTCGTCAGGGTGTCATCCAGTCAAAGGCCCAATGCCGCATTTAATAGGCACGTGCGGCCTGACATCCCGACATCCTGACATTCTCAGCTGCCCACGCCCCAGTGTCAGACCCTGCCATGCACTGGCAGGGGGGGCGTGGGTCCATTAAATGCACGGGTCCCGTCCCGTTTCATCTGGATGCCTCGGGATAACGTTGCCAAGATCGAAGCGCTCCGTCTGCCACCCTGCCATGGCAGAAGAACAAGACAGGGTGGGCGCACCGGACACCTCTGAGGCTGCCCGGCGGGCCCCCTTTATGGCGCCCGAGGGCTTCCACAGTGGCGGGTGGTCGAATGCGCGCCGCCTTTCTCCACCGCCCCTGTCACTTCGCCAAGACGAAATAATTACGCCTTTCTCCGTGGCACCTTGGCATTCGCATCCACTCTTTCCCATTCAGGATATGTTGAGGTCGGCGCGCCTATAAAAGGAAAGGATAGAGAACACGTAAAAAGAGACCGGAAGTGTGTGAAGAAGAGGACGCAGACGCTCGAACCAGCTCAAGCCAAGCTAGAACACGAGAGCCTCAAGCTCTTTGTAAACGGCTCTCCCCTTAGAACCAGATACATCCTTGAAGAATTCCCTTCAAGGATAAATACAGCGCTCACACAGGAGTAGGGTGTTACGCCTCCGTGCGGCCCGAACCTGACTAAACCCCGGTGCACCCATTTTTCTCGCATTAGGGCGATCATCTCCCACCAGCCATCGCATTTGTTTCCGTTCCCGCTTATTTCCCAAACAAGCTTTTCCAGGATCATCCCCCCGGCCGAATCTCTAAAAAGGGGTCTCTCGGGATCCCTGCGACAGGAGTTCACCCTCCGACAGTCTGCTTTTTCACATGGACGGCCATGCATGGCAAATTGCTCACTGCAGACAACTTAGAAGCGAGAGGCATGTAGAACGGAGTGGTCTACACTTTGTGTCTCCAGGAGCCTGAAACGGCCGGGCACCTGCTCCTACACTGTTCCTACGCCAAAGATCTCACCAATCAGGTATGGCTTTGGTGTCACATTGCAGGTAAATATGATGAGCCGGTGCCACAAGAAACTCTCTCGGAATGGATTTATAGAGTTACAGCATCAGGAGCGAGCAAGGAGCGCAAGGCGAAGACCGGGAAAATCTTATATGCTTGGTGGAACATATAGAAGGAATGAAATCGACGTGTCTTTGAAGGATGCGAAGGTGCCGCTCAGAGCAAAGGAAGACATCACAACCTGGCGCATGGCTACTAGGGGTGTGGATCGGGAGAACTAAAGGGTCCAATCATGTAACAAATTAAGCGCTCGGCTGTACTGTTCTTAGGTACTTTTGTTTTCTTTTTCTGTGGGTAGCTTCCAGCTACCTTCTTTTCTACCTAGGGCCCGTTTATGATCTCGTCCTTACCTTCAATGAATAGGCAGAGCACCTGCCATTAAGCTTAAAAAAAAGAGTGGTGAAATTGTGAAGCACAAAGCACGGCTTGTGGCTAAAGGATATGTTCAGAAGATGGGAATAGATTTTGAAGAGGTATTTGCACCAGTGGCTCGGTTGGAATCAGTGAGGTTGATGCTTGCAATGGCAGCCAGTGAGGGATGGTAGGTGCATCACATGGATGTTAAATATGCATTCCTAAATGGAGATCTCAGAAGTGAGAAGCCTGAACAAGTGCCATTGAAGATGGATAATCAGTCAGCAATTGAACTTTGCAAAAATCTAGTTTGTTATGATCGTAGCAAACACATCGATACTCGTTTTCACTTCATTCGTGAGTGCATCATGAAAGAGAAGGTGGAAGTTGAGTACATCTTCACGAAGGTCAGCTGGCAGATATCTTGACGAAATCACTTAGGAAAATAAAGTTTCTCGAGCTTCGCAACAAGATTGGAGTCACTGATGGTAAGCACTTCAAGTATTAGGGTGTGAGTTGATGTAATAATCCTTGAGTGCTGCTGTGTAGTGCTCAAGTTTAGTAGTAGGTTCAGTTTTGTCAATGTCGTCAGTCCGAATCTTCTGTGTTTGATAGTTTGATCCAGCGTGAGTTTAGTTATTTTAGTTAGCTAGATACTCGGTCAATACGCGGACGTGCAAATGGATGTTGGAGATGGCGCACATCAGATTCTATAATAATGCCGGGTTTGGCGTGAGATGTAACCGTTTTCTGCTATTTTTGTTATATAAATAGTGCGTCCGAAAACCAGCTGCTAAGTTCAGTAGCGCCAAAATTCTGTCTCGTGCTTGCGTTTCTTCGTTTCTCCACCGTGTTCGCGCGTGTGAGATTACAACACTCCTGTCTTCACAGGTGAAGCTACGTTGATCTAGGCTAGTGCACTGGCATCAGGTGAAGAAATTCTTTACTAATATTCTGCTCATATCGATATTATGAATTTATATTTTTGTTAGATGTACAATGAAGTGACATGATATCATTTGCTCTCAAGTTTCACCCCTGCATGTCTCTCAGATCTTGAGCTAGAGAGCTACACCCGCTTACCGGGCTTCGCGTAGACGCCGGAGTCAGTTTTCAGTATGACCTTGGTCGCGTCCGGCGACACGGAGATCGCCCAGGTTTCCACGTAGGACAGCGGGCCGGGCCGGATGATCAGCGGCCGCGTGTCCTCCAGGTCCTCGCCCTCCTCCTCGTCCGGGTAGGCATACCTCATGGAGCTGTGAGAGGGCGCCCATACGAGGCAGATGGCGCAGAGCAGCGAGAAGGAGATGAGCTGCCACACCGCCGGGATGACCCACGCCACGCGCCACCGCTCGTTGTACTCGTCCGTCGACTTGAAGTGGATCTGCATGCGCATTGCGATTTGCAAATGGACACCATCGCTGTTTAGCAGCAGTACTTTTCTTTTCTGTCTAAGAAAACATGGATGCAGGGTAATGATAATACAGAGAGATTATATTTGGACGATTTGTTGTTGTTAGTGTGCAGTTAAGGAGGGCTCAAGGCACCATCGCTGTTTAGCAGTAGTGCTTTTGTTTTCTGTCTAAAAACAGATGCTCTCCCCGTGGAAGATCGATCCATCAGAAATATTCAGCAAATCATTCAGATGAAGATTTTTTTGTGTTCGTCGATCTTGTTCCGTGAAAACATTTAGTATCATAGCGATAGGTTGGTACAAGTCACAGTTGGTTGATGAGAGTGATGGACTGGACATTGTGGACAAACATCCAATGAAAAATTAGCAATCGAGACGTGTTTACTAGAAACAAATACTGAAAGGTTCAATACTGGACATCGCCAATAATTAATATTTCTGCTTGGCGAGATGTGGTTCTAAGTTAGTTTCGTTAGGTTGAATTTTTACCTCAAATGTGATCCACCCGAGCGACACGGCCACTGCAATGATCAAGGCGTTGGTGAATTTCCGGTACATCTCCAGCTTCACCGTCATCCGTTTGGCCTACGAAATTTGAATTTACATTGACAAATTCTCGTATGATCTTGACGAAACGTGAAGAAAACATCCGGCCGGAGTTGCTGACCTTAAGCTTGTTCAGAGTTTTCGACAGCGAGCTGAATATCCAGTAGAAGAACACCGTGTTGAGGGCCGCGACGGGGAGCACCAAGAACAGCCTCCTCGTCGGCGTAGGCGAGTGGTCGCTCACGGTACCGACGTTCTCGACGACCTCGAGGGCCTCCGCCGCGGCGAAGAACGCCGCGCCGAGGCCGGCCACCCTGGCGCTGAGCCCCGCCAGCGTGGGCCTCACCACGCCGTGCCCCATGGCCACGAGCAGCACCAGCACGCGCGACACCGCGCCGCGGAGCGCGCCGGACGTGGCCGCCCAGAACGTCGCCCCGCGCGGCCGGACGCCGGACTCGTTGAACTCGGCGAGGTCGAAGTACCACGTGGCGGATTCCACCATCCCCAGCGCGATCACGAGCGTGGCGCAGCTCTGGAGCGGCACCACCTCCCGCCAGAACCGCGCGTACTGCGCGAACCAGTACGCCGCGAGCGCGGCGAACGCCAGCGACATGCAGCCGTAGAAGGGCACGAGGGGGGCCATCCGGCCGGGGAGGTAGCCGCGGCTGTTCTTCCAGATGGTCTTGCCCTCAGCGGCCACCTGCCCCCCCGCGAGCGACGCGTCACAGTGGACGAAGAGGAGGGTGTACATGCCGGTGCGCGACACGGCGGCGGTCTCGTCCGGGAACGCCGCCTCGAGGCCGCCCGGGAGGAAGGAGGCCGCCGTCACCTTGGGCCAGCCAACGGTGCCGTTCGGCGTGCGGTACACGAGCGCCCCCTCGGTGCACGCACCAAGCCTCGCCATATCCGCCGTGCAGCAGAGCGCCCGCCCGCCGGAGACGTCTGAGCCCCCGACGGCGTCGCGGTCTCCGGACTCGAAGATGACCGCCGTGATCGTGGCCGTGCGATTGCCGTCCTGCCCTGCCGCAGCCGCTGACTCCGGCGTCCTCCTGAAGACGACCTTCTCGAAGCTGCAGCACCGATCAAGAAACCACCGCGTCACTCCCCAAGAACCCAAACAAACGACGAACCGATCCTCTGCTCGATAACAACGCAATCGTATACCGGATGAATGCGCCCGCCGCAGCGGAGGCGTAGACGCCCTCGCTGCCGCCGTGGAGGATGAAGCCGTTGCCGACTCCGTCGAACCGCTCGCCGGCGTAGTCGTGCACCGACGCGTCGGCGCAGGGGAAGGCGCACAACGATAACAACAAGGCCACCACGAGGTGGGCGAGCCTCGGGGAGGGCATTGGCATCAGTCGAGGCGCGCGGCAAGAGAAAACTTCCTGTCCGTGCTCGTGGTGCACTGGCTGGCACTGAAGCACCCGAGCTGAGCAGGAGGTGGTGGGATCTCAAGGAGAGGAGTGGAAGACGAACGGAATCGGAGACTTTGACGTGGAGAAGCGATGAATTGTTAGGTCCACGCCCAAGTCGTTGCCACGGAACAGAGTGATTAGTGAGCAGGATTACGTGCTGAGATGATGGGATTAGGCGGACACGAGAAAGAGAAAACGGCAAATAGGACAAGTGAGAGGAACCAAACTGGCCCGGAAGGTTTTAAATTGAGATTATCTCATGATATTATTGGCTCCATTTCATTAACTATGCGTGAACATGAGATTTCTACACCGACAGTGAAAACCATATATAAAATGTTCTAAGATGCGGAGAAAATTTTAAGAGGAAACTGATTTGTGTAATTTGTTTGACTTACATAAACTAAAAATTTGAGGACATTTCCTCACACACCATTGCCAAACTTGCCGATCCCGAAAATGACATCAACTATATCAATAACATTTGAGACCGACATCATAGACACTAGCCAATGGAATTTTTTGGGATTGGGACATTTTCCAATAGCATGAGAGGAATTATTTTTACAAGGTCTTTTTCGATTACTAATCCAAAAATTTATTTATTCTACATATTTTTTATTTGGAACAACATATTTTGATAGAAGTTGCTAATCAAAATATCATGTTGGAGAATATGACGATGTCCTAAACAACTTTTCATTTTATTAGAGGAAGTAGTGTCAAAACAACTAACCATTGATTGGTGGAGCTTATCAGAGCGCTAATGTAAATGTAAAGAATTTACTCCAAGCATAAATAATACATGCAGAAATATTTACGGATAACCAATGTTATATTTAATTGATAAGTCTTATATAAAAAGTTGCGCTTGCTTAGGTCTATAAAAGAAGACATGCTTACCTAAAGATGAAGGAAGAATAAAAAAACATAATTAAGCTAATCTTGTCTTTGGTCTATAAAAACAACCAGAATAAAAGATCCAAACAGAAGACAATAGAGCTAAAATCCAAATCCACCAACAAGTTATTCAACATACCAAACCTAAATCGAGAAACCATAACGAATAAAGTTACATGACGAAAAACAAGTTCATCATCAGAAACAAATTACGGCTATCTAGAATGTCTTTTGGGCAAAAAGCGATTAGCAAATAGCATCAGATTACCTGCTAATATTATCATCTTCACCTGGAGCTTGTGTCTGCTCTCTCTAGGTAACACTAGGCAAGATATTGTAATCTGTTTTACGAGTAATCAATAAAGTCATTCCGAAGGAAAAAAAAAAAACCCCATGATTTGCCGGTCCTACGACATACCAAAACGGAGTAAGGTCAGATTCTGGGTACCTTGAGCAAATAAAATTCGAGAAGATCTTGGGGATCGCGAATTTTGACAATGTTTTTGTTTAATCGTTTTCCTTGTGGCCTGGGCAATCGTGCACTGAAAGTTTTCAGCTCTCTGTCACTGCAAGTGTGGAGAGAGAGAGAGAGAGAGAGAGAGAGAGCTGAAACTGAGGTCGTGTGGGGATTAGCAAGTGTCCGTCCTCATTAATCGCATCAGCCCGTGCGACACGTACAAGGTCAAGGTCGAATTATTATTCATAAACGTTCCACGTACGGTCTTAAAAAGATTCAGAGCTCCAGATTCGTTCATCAACGAGAAGAAAGTACTACTAGTACCAGAAAGAAAGAAAGAAACTCCTGAAGTGGTCTCGCCAACTTGCTGCAGACAAAGTGCGAGAATTGTCAATCGGGCGGGAACCCACGTAAAGTCGGGCAGCAAACCATAGAATTGTCCCCCCCCCCCTCCCTAATCCATTTGACAAACGGCCTAACCATGCTTATCTTGTTGGGTTTCAAGTCATGAAACGGGCAGTTTTCATTTTGGAATAAGCAGTGAAACAATCCAGTGGTAGCGTCCTGTTGTGAAATTCCTTCAAAAGAATACGAGATTTGAGATCCAAGTCACGAGTCATTTGAAGTTGTAAATACCCCATACAAGTAAAACAGTTCCATTTATCATCCCACAAGTATAATCCCAGTGTAAAGCCCTATGAGTTCTTACTCAATCTTGTATCAACACATTTGTTGTGACATGAACTTGAATGGTGTACTCCCACAGTATATTAAGTAAAGGACAGAAGAGGGTTTAATAGCATTAGAGTGAACTGTACTTCTTATTTTGTCTAGTTCGTGGAACGAAATGAGGTGAATAGGAACCTCAATATGCGGTTAATATGTCATAGTCTATGCACCTTTGCACCAGATTAGACTTTGGGGTGGTAAGTGCAGCTATTTTATTTATACGAGGTACAAACAACTTATGGTGACTTGTTTGGGGTATTTGTAATTTCTCTTTTTAACGGAGGTTAGGATGAGATCTAAGGTGGAGGATACTTTAGATTTTACATAGTATGTGTTTGGTTTCCTAGATCTTCTCTACTTTGACCTAGTGGATAAGTAAAATCTCAAAAAGTAGTCAGTTTAGTTACCTATATTCATTATTACAGTCTGATCTAGCGGGTGCAAATATACGACTTCATCCTGACTCAGGAGTAAAGCTCGATCGAGCTTCACTCTACAACTTAGCCACGTGAATGCAGGTTCTGCATCCGCTCATGCAAATGAGATCACTTGTCAGTGTCATAAAATTATTTGTATGCGAGTAAGTAATCACAATCTTAACTCTTGTATGATTGCATCTGCTCATGTAACACCAAATTAAATCAACCAAATAGAAACTCAGCTCAGCTAATCTAAACATATACAACCAACCAAATACTCTTCTTTTTAACAAATATGACTCCACTTAGTCTGCTTCCCCTCAAACTACTTATATGATACAGCTCTACAAATCTCATCCGGAGAACCAAACACACCCGCATATTCTCATATTAGCAAGTCAACATTTTTTGTTCTTAAAAAATTATTTCTAAAAGACTATTTGGGCCGTTGCTTACACTTTTCATCTGGGCTAAGTTTTATTGGGCCAAAATAGAACTTGAACCGCAGAGCCCAACCCAAATGCATGAAGTCTAGAAACCAAACGTGCTTATCATAGAGCCCAATATTTTCGTTTGGGTTGGATTGGGCCTGAACACGTTGTCCAGCCCAGTTATCAAAGGGCCCAGACAACTCATCAGTGGGCCCACCAACGGCCCACGTGACCCGCCGGAGCGCGCACCTCTCCCTCCCAGCCCAACGGTATATGCCGAGCTCGATCCCGCCACCGTTGGATCGGATCCAACGTCTGACGACAGCCGCAGAAACCCTCATCTAGCCGTGCCCCTCCGCTACATCTCCCTCCACTTACTGCGCCCACGCCGTCGCCGAAGCCTTGTCTGCTCTTCCCTCCCGATCCCATCGAGAGAAAGGTACCGACTAATGCTTCCGTTCCGGTTCGTCGTCGATCTGTAGCTTCGAATCCGAGTTCATCGTAGGTTGGGTGCGAATTTATGTTTTCTTTGCTTCAGTTGAGCGAAAGATTGGACCTTTAGCGCGTCGAGTTTGCTGGATTCCATGCGAATTTCTTGTTTCGTTTCTTAACTAGTGCTTCGATCTTTAGACTCGTGGCGAGTTGTTGCATCTGTAGGATATCCCTTGCTGCGTGGTTTGTATCCTGTGAACTGGATAGTTGATCTTAGTGGTTTGAAGGCTTGACGCTATTTGCTCTTATATTTACTAGATTTCATTTTACGTATTAGTTTCTCGTTAAACTTTGTAACAAGACCGACGTATTGAGACGATTCGTTAGTTCCTTGTGTGATTGTGTCCCGTTGGTGCTAGATCTAGTAATTTCAGTGAAAGAGTGACTTGAGTTCTAGGGTCTTAGATTGGTCATGGATGCTATAGAAAACTGCCTCTTGTCTTTTGGATCAGCTGTTGGATAAACATTCTTTGCTATCACATGGGTCTTTTCAATACCATTAGAGTTATGATACTTCAGAAGCAAAACAAATGTTTAAGATCATGGTTTAGGGCTACTTGTTAGTTTAAATATCTATTTATCGTTTCAGGATTCTGCTTTACAGTTCAAGTAGTAGCATGATTAGTTGTTAATTGCGCATTCGTGGACTTTTATCATGATTGGGGCTTTTCGATTTGTGCTAACACCATTCTCTTCTGTGCCATCAGATCACCTGCGAAACTTTCTTGAGGGGAGATGGCGGTTTCTTTCGCAAATGTTAACTCTGAGGCAGGACTTAAAAAGCTTGATGAGTACCTTCTCACTCGCAGCTACATCACTGGGTTTGTGATTTTTGCTACCCTTGTTACTCAACAATCATATGCTCATCTATTGCATTTGACTTACACTGCAATAATCTACATCTAGTTACCAAGCTTCCAAGGATGACTTAGCTGTCTATTCTTCATTTTCTGCGGCTCCCTCATCCAAGTATACCAACGTCGCAAGGTGGTACAGTCACATTGATGCACTCCTGAGGCTGAGGTATGCGCTTAATCTGAGCAACTTTTTTTCCTCATACCCTGTTCAGTGGTTTACAATTGCCTAATGATCTGATCATTTTCAGTGGAGTTACTGAAGAGGGCAAAGGTATCAAGGTTGAATCATCCGCTGTTCCTGTAGCCTCGACTCCCGATGTTGCTGAAGCAAAGGTATAGCCAATTAGCCATCAACCTGGTGCACTCACATGGTTCCAGCCGTTTCCTTTTGTTTTGGCTGAAAACTAACAAGTAGTAGTATATGCTGACATAGTCATACTTTAGTGCCTGTGGTTGACTTGAATTGTTGTTGACGAAAGTTATCATTGATTATTATTGACTTGAATAGCCAATCATGTGGTTCAATTTCCTTTGTCACAAATATGCACCCCCATACTCCTGTTACTCTGTTTAATCCCTGCATTGTATCTTCTAACTGTAGGCCCCAGCAGCTGATGATGATGACGACGACGACGATGTTGACCTTTTTGGTGAGGAGACCGAAGAGGAGAAGAAGGCTGCTGAAGAGCGTGCTGCGACTGTCAAGGCTTCTGGCAAGAAGAAAGAATGTATGCCAGCATGCATATTATTCTGTTTTATTCTCTTATCTCTTTGTGTTGACACTTTTCTTTGGAAAGATATACACTCACTACTCCTAGTATTGTATTGTATTGCTGAAGCTATGCGTTTTTACTCAGAAATCGAAACCTGGTTCTTACTTTGCCTTTCCTTTTCAGCTGGGAAGTCATCAGTTTTGCTTGATGTGAAACCATGGGATGATGAAACTGATATGGCCAAGCTCGAGGAAGCAGTAAGGAGTGTGAAGATGGAGGGCTTGTTCTGGGGGGCCTGTAAGTTCCAACTCCCGGAATTTAGCCATGGACATGCTGCTGTATACTATTTAGTTGGGGTTTTAACACAAATGTTTACCATCCTTTGCAGCCAAGCTTGTACCGGTTGGATATGGCATAAAAAAGTTGCAAATCATGATGACAATTGTTGATGACCTTGTCTCTGTTGACACTCTCATCGAGGACCATTTATGTGAAGCGCCAGTGAATGAGTACGTCCAGAGCTGCGATATTGTCGCCTTCAACAAAATCTGTAAGTTGTTTTTAGCACGTGATTCTTGAATTTTCGCACAGCTTTGTTAGCGTTATTATGCTAGATTAGATGTTACATAACTTTTCATAAGCATTATTATGCTCAAATAGAAGGTTTTTCACGAGCATCTAGATGCTGCCTCCTGCATTGCTCCACCATTAGTGGTTTGTAGCGACATCTGAGTACTGAGGAGTAGCCTCAAGGCCCTCGTAAAATTTGCTACAGGTTTCTATGGATAATAAGAAAATGGCTCCTGTTCTCGAATATTTGCCCGTACATGTTTGATCGTGTTGGTTGAGAATTACCTAACCTTTTGATCAACCTGTTCTGTTGCAGAAATTTTCTTGAGGCAGGCGATGGTGGTCGGTGGACAAAAGGCACCAGCCCAATTTATCCAGAGTTTCGCGTCGATGTGTCATCGTGGTGTCGCTAGTAATTTGCCCGTGAGGTTTTTGGGACCTAATCGAGTCGAGTGTACAAGTACCAAGTGATTTTGCTTTAATTTGGAATGACCATCTGGCTGGACTGCTGTTTGCCACCATTCTTGTCCGAAGTTTTTTTCGTGGCCCGTACCTGCTAGATTTTGCACCCTCGTTTTCGTGGTTTTTTGGAGGCGGCGTGTCATCAGGTAGGAGCTTCTTGTTTCCGTCGCTGAGCGCGCGCGTTTTCCCGCTCGGTTGGCGACCCTACCAGCCAACAACTTCTGTAGGGATGGCAATGGGGATGGAAATTCGCTGCTTGTTTTCGTTATATTTTTAATATCACATATATACATATTTATTAATATATAAATGTATAAATATTACATTATATAAGGAAAATAATAAATTACTTCTATATTTTTTAATATACGATATTTAACTCATCTTGTATTAATTATCCTCATATGTATTAATAAATTATTTATTTATATTATGGATATATTGTTAATATATAGAAATAATCAATTATGATTCAATTTTGCTTTTTTTATTGAGCATCCAATCCTCACAAAATTCTTCGCAAGGATGTGGATAAGCTGATAGCTAGATGGGGATGGGAAAGTATTCCCTAGTGGGAATTGGTCCTGTTGTCATCTCGAGCTCGATAAACGATCAGGCTCGAGCAAGGCATGATGCGACCGAGTTTGGGATTAGGCTCGAGCACGGCTAGTCTTAACTTGGTAACGAAAGAACTTCGAGTATGTCTTGCCTTCTTGGTTGTTTGTTATGACCCAGTCATCTAGTTGGGTTTGAAGATAATTTATCTTTTTTATCATTGCAACGATATATAAGGAAAGTTAAGGCTTGAATCAAAATTAGAATGAGTTGAATTCAAGAAGTTCGCAAAATTTAAGCTTTTTTTTACAGCCCTAGCCCTTCCCTTCCGCCGGGCGCAGTGTTTCTCAGGGGAGCCCAGCCGTAGCTGTCTGGTTGGGGGATCCGAAGAGTCTCCACGCGCAGCCAGTGTACGGGCGATGCACTGCAAATTGTGAGGCAGTATCGAAGTACAAGACTGTAGCACCAACAACTTTCAAGCCATATTTGTAGCACCAACAACTTTCAAGACGATATTACCAAACCTGCGAAAGGAAATCCAGAAAACTGACTCCAACTAGTCCTCTTCATAGCAAAAGATCTGGTTTGATTACTATATGAAGGCCTGTTGGTTTGATTTCTGCACCTACTGAGTTCTCATTTGCAGTAAGTATAGCTTATTGCGCCCATCGAGTTCTCGTCTGCAGTGAGAATAGCCAGGGACGAACCAGGCCACGACAGGCTAGGCTTCAGCTCGGGATATGAGCTTAAATTTTAGTTATATTTATTGTATAAATAATAGATTTTTAAGTCTAGTCTAAAATCTGAATGAGCCACTCTAGAGCTTGGCTCATGACTGGTTCCGCACTGAGTATAGCTTATTGCGCTCTTTATTCGTACCCACTCTTTACTGGGGTAATTAATTTTTTTTCCACTCTTACGAGTGATAATTTGTTCTCTTACTAACAAATGGGTACATCTGAGTTAGTGGGTTAGGTGATATATTATTAATCACTCACTTGAGAGTGTGACAAAAAAATAATTGATCCTTCTTTTTTACTAGATTTAGCATCATCATTTGGGTGGTTTCTAGATTTGAGTCTATTTGACGGAGCTTCAGCTCCAACAATTCTTATAGCAAGATATGTGTAGCTCCAAAAACTCGTGGAGTTGGAGCTAAGGTGAATCTAGGAGTCGGAGCTCTGCCAAATAGGATCCAACAAAGCTTGATCTTTAGAGTGGAAAAAAAATTCAAATTCATTGAGTTTTTATAGGCGGCACAACACTGTGATTGTCACACTCAGTTTTATAAAGGAACCAAATCAAATGTAAACTACATCTATGACAGAAACAAGTTTCATACATGCAGCGAATTCATCAGTGTATCACACACAATATTATTATTACAACGTTTAACTTAAATAAATAGAAATAACCTCAAGATCTTAAACAAAGCACACTAGCAAAACACAACGAAACTCCCATCTTCCACAGATAATCGATCTGGGGTCCACCAACCTAGCAGTCTTCATCTTCGTCCGTGAAGTAGCCTGATTCTTCTTCATTGTTCGAGTAGCGTTTTGAAGCATATTTGTATAAAAATAACAAATGTGAGTACATGTCATATTCTGTAAGTGTGGGAAATAAATGACATGCAAGCTTGAATAAATGAGAATGCTATAACATGTATAATTTACATAAATACCAACTATATTAACGCAAGAGTTATAAAATCATCTTATTTAACTAGGTGAATCATCATTAAACTTTCACTTCCAGAAACATCTACATATATTTTTCAACCACATGAAATCCACATTAGGTTCCCAAACTAATCAACTTGATACCTATCACAGGTAACCAAGAAACATTCACTATTACCCATCACATGTAACCAACCACCAACCAAACTAAAATCAAAACCCAAACCAACTAATCATGTGCAGGGACCATGCCACTTTTAACCGTGAGCACGGTTGATATATCAGCTTTACACTCTGCAGAAGTCGTCCATCTTTACCCACGAGTTGTGATTCCCGTATACCCATGCCATCACAGCACTTACACACTTACGAGGTGTGAGACTAGGTTTCACTACAAAGCCGTTATAAAATATTCTCTCAACAAAAATAAGTCCGCTGAGATTTCACCGCCATCAAAGTGGTATCGCACCACCCAGAAGCCCGCTCTTGCACCTTGTAGGTCCAAAAAAAATCACTATTTCCTCCCTACACCATCATTGGCTTATACTATGTCGAAAATCTGCTAATTAATTAGTCAGGTAGTACCAATATAAATCTCGTGGTTGAACTATTAATTGGAGTTACCCGTTACGCGAACCGGTCCTTAGGATATTGAGCAAACATTACCACCAACCATAGTGCTTCCACACACATGTGCATTCCCGCACCATCCTCATCTAACCTTTTGCTCAACATCCCTATATTCCATGCTGCAACAACAATTACCAGTATTACCAACTCATAGTTCATTAGCCATGTTTAACCAACTATCCAACTACACCCTTGTGCAACTCTAAGCATAAGTTACCCAACATAACTATTACTGACCACTAGGGTGACAAGGGATATATGAAATATTGTACTATAAGTAACTCAGAATTAACAACATACATATTTGAAATAAAGAACGCATTTGAAAAACCGGAATCAAAATGTTCAAGGATACTCGTCTCTTCTAACTTGCTGCTTAGACTCTTCAAAGACTTATTCCTGAAGATTCTCGAACTGCTCCTCGCCTGCTCTTGATACACACCAAAAACACACAACAAAACTATTTAAAAATAGTACACTAAATAATAGCTAACATCTATGAAAAAGGTACTAACGAGAGTACACGCTGCTACGAACGCGAGAGCGTGAAAATCATCTAAATTAGAGCTAGAACAAGAAAGTTACGCTAAAAACAAGTTTAGGGTTAAATTAAAAAAGAAAAAAGACATATTTTAAATAAAACAGAAAGGATATGGGCTTTTTGTAAAAATAGAGGAATCTTTTTGTAAATAAAGAAAAGTTTAAGTACTAAACTATAAAAAGATAGTGGCTTTTTGGTAAACACAGAAAAGTTCATGAGCTTAAGTGCAAAAGTGCCAATTTTCCAAATTAAAATAAATAGGTAAATGATTGGGTAAAGGTTCTGCTGAGGTGGCTTGACATGTTGGCTCTTTGGCTAGGGTCGAAGATGGAGGAAAGGGATGGGCCCCACCCGTCGGTGGCCGAGAGAGGCGCGAGACGATTTCGCTCGGGGAAGATGGAAGGCGAACGGCAAGGGCAGCTAGCGCGCTAGAGAGATAGGTTTGGCCTTCGGCTAGCCTATGCGGAAGAGGGCAAAAGTGAGGGAGAGAACAAACCTAGAAAGAAAGAGAGAGGGAGCCATAAGAAAAGTGAATAAAAAGATAAAAAGAAAGGAGATTCGATCCAGAGAGGAAATAAAAGAGATTTTTTTATAGAACATTTTCAAACTTTGCCACAAATTCCAACGGTGTTCCGTGGAGTTTTTTAAAAGCTATTTTCATACAAAGAAACTCTAATGCTACTACTTGCTACTACTCAGCATGAATGCAACCATATTTTTTTATAACCTTAAATTAATTATTTAATTTAAAAAATAAATTTCCACCTACGATTTTAAGATGAAAAAAAATAACACCTAAATCTAAGAAAAGAATATTTTATTACTATTTCAAAAGTTGAAAAAATTAAGGTGTTACGGTGATCGTACAACATCGCACCTCTATTTTGCCAAGGGCGAGCCCCGCCGTACTTGCCCAGCTATACGGTGCAAACTCGTGCTTGAACCTGAACGTGGTGCTTTGATCTTTAGCAAACAAACTGTGGATTACAACTAGGATTGTAATGTAAATTAGAGACACAAGTAATAGATTCAATAGATAATTTTCTCATTGATAGATGTAGGTATTTATACATAATGAACAGTTATGTTCATGTTCATTTATGAGGCATCCTCTGAACAGATGTATATTGCCGAAAGGGTATGGAGTAACCAAAGGGTATTGGTCACATTGGTTTATAGCACTCCTTTTTGATCAATATCGATCTATGTATATATTATCTTGATAACTTCTCTAAAAATTATGTAGAAAAAATATGAGAAGAGTAGTAGTGATATGTTGTTAAAACTCTTTTAAAATTCAGTGAAAAAATAAGAAAAAAAGATACACTATATATTGATTATTGTCTTTTTTAAACTCATATGAGAAAAAACCTTCTAAAGGAAAAACTCATAAGCGAGTTTAGAGAACAATAGATGTCTGGTATACCTCCTTTAAAAACCCTAGTAAGGAAAATAAGAGATGTGATATATGATCTTGTGTAGATATTACTTTATTAACAATATTTTATGAGAAACTTTATAAGTAAAACTTATAAAGGAAAAATAGTACAATATGATGTATGAATATGTTAAATTTAGTGGAGATTCCTCCTGATCCTTGTAAATCTCAAAGTCATTGAATACTAATACCATGAACATATTTTTGGAATGTCAAAGTTGGTAAGGACTTTGTGATTAAATCTATGAGGTTATCGCAAAATTTAGTTTACAAGATGTTTATCTCTCCATTTTGTTGTAACTTGTGAGGATAAAATAATTTAGGGGCAATGTGCTTAGTAATATTGCTCTTTATATAATCTATTTGCATCTGAGCAACATAAATAGTATTATCTTTGTGGATAATGGTTGATGATTCAATGAAACCAATACCATATGACTTTTTATATGGTTGATTATTCTGCGAAACCATATATATATATATATATATATATATATATATATATATATATATATATATATATATATATATATATATATATATATATATATATGTGATATTTTAGAATGATAATTGAAAATATCTACTAGAATCTATTTGATGACTCATATGAGATACAATGACAATAGTCTGTGGTCTGGTGTTATGAGAATCAGTTATATAGACAGTATAGATATACCACTATAGTAATATCTCTATTTGACTTCTGCCCAATAGAGTTATTGAAGCTGTATTGTATGAGCTAATAAGTTATCTATAAATACAATATCAGATCTATTATAATTTAGAAGATATATGAACGCTTTGATACCACTAAGATATTGAACCGTCAACAGTTTCGATGAGCCCGAATGACACTACACGAACACTTCTCACGAGCCCTGTCAGCCACTGGAACGCATCCTTCTGAAGCTATGCAAATTGTGTCTCAGAAAAGTAATCCTAACAACTCGCTCAAATGCGCGACAAGAGATTACCAAATCTGTGGCAAAAAATTAAGAAGTCACCCCAACCAATCCTCTTCAAAAAATTTAGCATGCCATTTTCTGTCAGTCACTCGGTCAACACCTGAAATCCTCAACCTGTTACTATTTCGTAGAGTGATATAGCTGCGATCTCATCTGAATACCTCGCCGATTCACCGCAGATACGACACACTCAGAGTTGACCATCTGCTAGATACGCTTTGGCTCACATTCAGAAAGAAAAGAAAAGAAAAGTACATATGCTTGATTTTTCAACCAATAGCGACACGCGATTCAGGACCACGTTGTGGCAGCTTCTCGGCTCCTAGAACTGCACAATTCGCCCATTTATCGATATAGTTATGCATCGATCGATTCATCCGCGAATGATAAATGATGGATGTCTCTGCCCTGCCCAAATATTCTTGGACAGCCGGAGATTAAAAAAAATGCATGAGCCCAACTAAACAAAAGGTATGGCTTTCGATGACAGGATTTTATCTTGTGGATCCTTCCCATAACTAACAAAGACCAAGTGTCTCGAGGGAGAAGAGCTCCTCGGTAACCATCTCAAAGAAGTCAGTACTGCTATACTCCCTCCGATTATAAATATAGATTATTTTAAATTTATAATCAGGATTAAAAAAATAGATCAAATGATCTTGTTACTCTTTATTTATTCTACATTAGAAAAGATAACTCATTTATTTATAAGAGTTGTAGTATTTATTAAACAAAGGTAAGACGAAAACAAAAGAGAAAAAATGCATAGAAGTTCGAGAATAACTTATATTTAGAGAATAGTTGAGGAGACTAAAATGACCTATATTTACAACCAGAAAGAGTATTATACTATTCTATTGCACACTATCTTCAAGCCTGTAAATAAGAAATAAGGTTACAGTGAGGAGTGAGCACGTATCCAATGGCACATCGGCATTTGCCAAAGGTGTACAACGTTGCTTGGCACTCACTCCTTGGCGCCCTTTTTTTTACCAAAGCTGGCACAGAAGCACACAAATGTGCCGGGGAGCTGCCTTGATCCTGGCGCCCATGGAGATTTCGGCTGCACCTTCAGGTCCAGACTGGCTTTCCGGTTTGGGCAATAAGCATGTCCCAAGAACCCTACTTGCAATGCTACTTCTGTACATTCAGGTATATATAATTTTCATGCAATCATGCTTGGTGAGGAAGACCGTGTTCTTGAGATGGGCCACCACATTAGAATAGAACATGAGGTTGATCACTAACTGAAACTTCTTTTAACCCCACTGGGTGAAAAAGAACTATACAGGATAATATATGAAACATTAACATATCTGGCATCTGATGATTAGACGGGAAAGAGAAGTAAAACGAAGCTGAAAATTCTTCCTATGAACAGCTCAAATATTGCTCTTGAACAAGCCCGCCGACCGAGTGAATTGTAATCTTCATTCAGTAGTACGCACTCTGGTGCATTATATCCTGTCTGATCGAATAATCGCCGTTGATCAATTGAACCTTCAGTAGGGATTATTATGGCACATTGGCACCACAAAATGAGAATTTTCTGCTTCGTCAGGACCATCACATGAATGTAAGCTGGAAAAAAAAAAGAGGATTTAGGTCATCAAAATTTTAGTACTCGCATAATTCAATTTACGGGCTGGGTTCTGTTATAACTTACCGCCGTGCGTACAATAACGACCTTGAACTTGTGATCTCGTTTTAAATCTCCAGAACAATGACTGCAGCAACAGTAAAACATTTCACTCAGTCCGTGCTTACTGGCGGATCTCATTGCATTGTATCCACCATGCATTAGTCGTACTCTGTAATTGTGTTCAAAGTAAGGTACTAGCACTGAATTAAGTGTACTTACAGTCTGAATCTGTCTTGTCCCACTTAAAGCTATCAGAGCCCTTGTCATCCTCTTCATCGAGACGGCGATCCCTTTTCATCCTCCCGCTCGGTTTGTCCTCTAGATAGTACTTCCTCGATGACGCCGCATTGGCATTGCTCGGGCGAGCATTCATCTTCTTCTGAAGCATCGTCCTAAACAACTATGTGCACGCAAACAAGAAAGATATCACCGTATTAATATCTGGACATGATCAGAGAAGACATGAACTTAAAGCGTGAGAAATGTTTGATAATTTATCGTATATATAAAGCATGACATAGTGTGTAAATCACAGTTACCTTCTCCATTCTTGATTCGACTGGATCCTTCAAGCTCGATGCGGGCTCGAAACCGCCGCGGCAGACGAACATCTTCTTGAGGAGGAACTTGAAGGACTTCTGTTTGATGGTGGCGCCGTTGCTGTTGACGAGGAGGTCCCTGGCCTTGCTCAGTATGATCTGCGTGTTCGGCGAGAACTCGCCGTTCTCTCCGTCGGCCGCGTGCTTCAGGGAGATCCTCCGGTCCACCTCGAGGCTGGAGGGGCAGTTGAGGAACCTGTCGAGCGGCAGCTGGTTGGCGCGGTCCTCGTCGGTGGCCCCTGACCCGCGGGCGCTGGACTTTGACTTGGCGCGCCGGAGCAGCTTGTTCAGCGCGTCCTGCAGCTTCTTCACCTCCTCGATGGTGAAGTCCGGCACGTCGGCCTGCGACGCGCGCGGGCCTCCCTCCGTCTCCGCTGCCTCCTCGTTCCCGAGCGTCCCGATGGAGAGGAGGCCCTGTGGCCAGTCGCCGTTGGGGTTCTTCTCCTCGCGAGCGTGATCTTGGCCGCAGCTTTCTCGGACATGGATATCTGACGTAAAAAACGCATGCATGCAAGGGGCAGCTCCTCAGCACGAAGCTAAGAACACACGCAGGTAGCAGGCATGAAACAGGATCTCTCACCGCGAGCTGAGCACACGACGGCGGCCTCGGATCGTCTCTTCTCTGGCTTACCATTGAAGCGACTCTGCATCCAGTTAATGATCTGCAGAGTGCAGACAAAAGTAACTGTGAAACGCTAGCTGTCTCTTTTCTTAAAAAAAACTGTGAAACACTAGAAAAGAACAGATACATGCATGGAAGCACTGGCATAGCATGAGTGGATCAAAACCTAGCTTGCAGTTGAACTTACCCCCATGTCTTCTTGCTCAATGTACGTACGTACTCCTCCCGGGGAGGGATCAGTAGCCCCGGCCTGTGAATTTGAGCAGTGTGACAATCTGCAAGAGCAGCAGAGATCGACTTGGAGGCAACAGAAGCTCAGTTCCAGGGTTTTGAAGGTGTATACTCATTAGGAGGTTTTAGAGTGCAGAGAGAAGCATGGGGTGAAAGAGAAGCAGAGTGAAGTGACTCAGATGCAACCAGGGTCCCCTACCCCCTGAATTAAATAGGGTTAGTGAGCCTATAGTCTGCCTCTGCCACAGAAACCCATGGCTAGATTGAGAGTAGTGGCCAAATTGCATTGTTGCATCCAGTTACGCTTTACATGTACATTAGACGTCAATTTAACTAGCAAAATTGCTCACGCAATTGCGCAACTAGCTAGGTTATATTTTATGTCCAAGCAAAAATATTAATGGCAAATGTATTTGTTGTACAACTCTCTAAATGCCTAAAATGTCGTAATATTACGGATGAAAACAAAAACGATAAATCTCATTTTACCATTTTTGAATTCTTCTGCCTGAAACAACTGAAAAAGATATTCCGAGGAAACGGAAACAAAAATGATAAAAGTTCACGGAAAAGATAATGGAAGCGATTTTGAACTCTTCTAATTGTTTTCGGCTTTTTCCCATTTTGGAGCGGAAATTACCACTGATAACTATCATTTCTTACTAGCCCACGTATGTCAATTGTTAAGTGTCAACACACAAGGGTCCAGACCTGAGAGGTCAAGCCCAACTGCTAGCCTCTATTCCACACTTCTTCGAGTCTTCCGTTAGCCGTCTCGATCGATAGTCATGGCCTAAGATTTCATTCTCTCTTTTTTTATGTTTCTTGGACTCACAGTGGAGGCAGAACTCTTGTCTCTCAGTGATTTGAAGGACACATTATTTAATCTATGTATAATCTGTAAAGCCATAACTGTTGTCTGTTTTGTTAGTACCTACGATGATGCATCTGTTACCTTATTAAGCTGCAAGTACTTTTTTTAGCCGTGCTAGTACTATATTTGTCATAGGAAGTTTATCAGCTACGGTTTGGTACTTTTGGATTTGAATTATCAATTCCTGATCAAAACCGGCATGTTTTCATTCCGATAACACCGTTTCTGATTTTCTCATATTATCGACATCATATTTATTTCCAGCATTATCATTATCGACTTCGTTTTCGAGAGAAAATATGAAATTGAAAGTGGTTTATGATTTTTTCCCATCGTTTTCGTACCGTGTTCATCCCTATGTAATATTGAGAATTAAGGACTTATTATTTTAGTATGTCTAACAGGTACAATATTATTTATTAAATGTGACTAATATATACTGTTATAATTTGTCTTCACCAAAATAAGGTCTACGGAGAATATGGTTAGCACATGCATAGACGTGGTGGTGGATCGATGTTGTTATCTTTCTTCATTCCTTTGTACCCTTTTGTCACCTTCTCTCCCAGCAACATATCCAGCGGTAAGGGAAATTTGCCCTGCTCCGTACCAAAAAAGGCCAAAACCCATGCATCTTTGGTGGCCAATTCTCGAGCCATCGTGCAGCAGCCGGTGTCCAACCAGAAGGAGCCGCGTAGAATATTACCCGCGCCCGTACCAGGTTCCCCGGCGCGGCAGCCAATGGCGGGCGCGAACCGACGCGGCCTACGTGGTGCGACCCCGTCCGTTCGTGCCAAATGCGGACGTGGGCTCACGATACGAGTTTTATCTTTCTCTTTTCTTTACATGTCAACTAGTATTAAATTAGGAGAAAAACGATATAAAATTTTCTTCCGCCATTCGGACCCCTTTTCTACTCTTGCTCGTCGCAACCCGCCGCGCCGGGGACCGGTCGGGCTCGCGCGCCACTGACCCGTGAGATTATCTCGCAGCGCGGGAGGGTTACGAGGTCGGGGAGCGATCAACGAGGGTCTAATCGTGAAGCTTACTGGCTAACCCGGAGGAGGGTGCGGGTGCTTAGGCGGGGAGAAACCGGTCATTAAGAAACCACCTGTGTCACCCCGACACGTTGGAGGCCTGGCCGTGCGCTGTCGTGACACTTGTCCCGTCCGGCCCACAGCGCCGAGACCCCAGAGAGCAGACGAGGCACGCCAGTGGCATGCAGGTGCAATATGTTAAGGCCATTTGGTCTCAACTGTGGACCTCCTTTTCTCCGGCACGAAGTTCTAGCGCGTTGCACGTGGTTAGGAATTGTCAATGGCGTTCAGAACCTCAACATGACTCGTTCCAGTAACCGGACTGAATAACCTCACTACACTATGGGAACTGTGAGACACAAGAATGTAGTATTGGCATTCCTGTTTTACATAAAGTAAACGCGCATTAGAACATTTGGATCGCTCCAGATTTCATGATTGAACCAAATTTGATGCGTTCTCATGGACAAGCTGTACAACCAAGACTGATCATTCTCGATCAAGCTATACAGAATTTGACTCCAGGCTTACGCAAACTCTACGATGTACACTGCAAATCTCCAATCCTCCATACAATACAAAATCAACACCAGGTAGCCACTATGACTCCGACCCTCCACAGCACACCTTCGTGCAGCACTCGTAGCAGCCAAGGCACGAGAGAGCCGCGCAGACCTGCACCATCAGTATGGCACACTGGTCATTCATCCTGTTGCACGCCTTGATGCAGCACATACAGCAGAGGCAGTCGGCCAGGCGGCTGCAGCAGCCGGCCGCCTTGGTGAGTATCTGCAACTTCTCAGGCTGTTTTACATCCTCAAATCCAGTGATGAGATTTTCGTTTGTAGCGGCTTTGTCACCAAATCCTAGTCTTAGGCCATGAAGCGGAATTCGTAGTGGTTCATCTGGGCCTTTGTGTCCTTTCAGTTTCTGCTTGACCTGTTCAAGTACAAAGAGCTCAGCTAGAAGTTTCTTCACATCGATCAATTAGAAGTTGCAGCTCGCGGGTTAACATGAGCAAATAGTTATGAGCTAGAAGTATTGCATTCATTTCTGAAATAAGTTCCATTTTCTTAATTGATTTATATTTGCAAAAGCATCATCAGCATGTGATCGGAAGCTAATTTGCTACGTCCTACCTTAAAATAGAAAAGGAATAATAGTAGAAAAGGAACCTGTAGGAACTACCTTTTGTGTTGCATCTACTTTCTCCAGATTGGTTTGAAGTAAGACCATGCTTGTGTACTCCGACAGAATGCTATTTTGTATGCTTAGTTTAATCACCTGCAAAATTGAGAAGAAAAAGAAGTTACCGACTTGCTAAGGAATCCACATTGTTCAAAGATGGGGTCTAGTCGTCTAGAGCAAAAAGATAAACTACTCACTAAAGGCTAGTTTGTGGTTGTTGTGCGGTGCTTATTTTCAATGCTGCCGCCGAAAAGGAGTCTAAGTAGTAACATATTGTGACATGCAATTCACATGGGCAACCTTATAAGCCTATATGGGAAATATGAGAGAACCTACTCCAAGCAACAACATTAAAGGTACTCAATATCAGCAACTGCTTACTCTTTTTTCCATACCATGATCCTGAGATCAAGTTTTAGTTATATGCTAACTCGCTTCTTTATTATACCAAATTTCACGCTTCAATGTGTATTAGAAGTGTAAAACTACGAAAATCTAATGAAACTATTGGTCTGACTTACAACCCACCTTTCTCTCCAGTTGTTTGTCTGCAGAAAGCCATGCCTTTGCTGTCAGAAGACCAATCTGCTGTGCTGCCAAAACCTGAAACCCATACATAAAAGAAATTGCAGATCTTATCAGCATAATATGATAAGTGATGGTCCTATGTATCTCAGATTACCAAATTAACTATATGAAATCACAGAATACCAGTTAGCCCAAGCTTTGAATCATAGTCAATGTTAAATTTTAGACCTTGTGCAAGTCCCTTAATGAGTCAGTAAATTTCATAGTACATATATTTTGATCAAACAATTACAAAAGCACACTTTTGATAAAAGTTTTCACAAAACTCCATATTGTTCCAGACTTGTCAAAAACTACATGTTTTTAACAAATTCTTGTTCTAGTCAACAGACTAACAACCAGACCACTTATAAGTGAAACACAGTGATTCTCGCACCACGTGGACTGGATTTTAGAAGTGTAATTTTACAATAGGTATGTCCAAGAAACTATGTGATAGTTTAGTCGATGACTGAGAAGAGAAGTCATGAACAGAACATATAAATAATTAGCTTGTGCATCTTACTTTATCAAGAGGTATTTCCTTTATATGTTGGACCTTCAGTTCAATTAAGATTTCTTTCATGTCAGCCAAGTAACCCTTAGCTTTAACTGTTTCTGGGAATTTGCCTTGGTATTTTCCAGATACACATATAGGAGATTTTGCTGAAATATCAGGAATATACTCAGAATCCACCTACAAAATAGAAGAACAGTAATTAGACAACCAAAAAAAACTTTATTTCCAGCTCCGATCATTAAAAGAAGGAAACAGCATATTAATTTTCTTTGTTAACAAAATAGGTTGGCTCCCAAAGAGTGGTATACAAACTGTAGAATACACATTGGTGGCCTAAAAACGAATTGAAAAAATATTTTTCTAGATTAGACTGTAGAATGTAATCTAAACCCCTGCATCCACACAAATAAGCATGCTAATGTAGTTATGAAGGTGGTATTTTTGTCCAGTCAGATCCACATCTATATGTTGCCTCACAAAATAGGCTGGACCACCGGATGTGACGTAAGATGCCATAGCATTATGACATGTGATGGCAGCTAGAACTTCCAAGAAGGATCAATACCATAGGCACAAAACCTGTCTAATCACATGCATCATAACATAAAGAATGAACAAAATAAGTAATTACAAATTAACCATGCACAAACTCACTTCAAATTCGTCGAGATGTGCCGCAGCATCAATGAAGATATTTGCTACAATTGTACTGGATGCTCTCCTGAACCAGCTAAGCATCCGACTCTCAATTGATCCTATATGACAAATTCAGAATAAAATTTGGTTCAGCTCCATATATGCATAGGCCAAATTAATGCATATGACAAACTGGGTGGTGATTGCTGAAAGATGAATTTCATTTATTTATCAAATTCCAGGTCAATAATGTACACATATAAAACTAGAGAAAATCTAGTCCAAGAATACAGAATGAAATAAGAGTTAGGTAGCTTCCAAGACACAGATTGCAAAACAAGAGACCTTCAATAAAAATTTGGAATAAACTAGGTCCAAGCAGAGTAGACTCTGAGAAAAGTTGGATAAACTGTACATATAACCTCATAACAACTAGAACTGATCACAGTTTACATTTGCAATTACAACAACAAACAAAAAAAAGATCAATCATGCCTATAAACAAAAATACAACAATTAATCGGAAAAGTACAGGCAGCTAGATTGTAATGTTAAATTTAGAGTTCAGGTGGGAAATGATAGAAGCATATTGTTCGCTAAGACAGAATCCAATAGTACCTGTCTCAAGTGCAGCATCATAATGTCCCTTGCCAATTGATGCTAGCATGCGGAGGAAATAGTGATTGCAGTATGATCCTAACATGTTCCAGTAACAGAGAATAAAGAAATTAGAAAATACGTCATATTAATAATCAACAATTAATTTTATAAAAAAATACACAAAGAAAACGAGGGTTTGATTTGCAACAATTGACAGTTATAAATCACCACAGTTAGCATTCTTTTTTGAGTTTTTTTTGTTTACACAGGAATGAACATTTGCATATAAAATGATGAGAAGCCAATAGGGAAGAGAAGACAAGGGGATTTATAGTCCAAGAATTAATTGTATAGAGTTCTAGATGTTACAAGAATTGTGTCTTGATCAGAACTAATCAAACTAATCCATAATATTACCTAGTCCAAAAGTAGAAATCCGGGGAGATCTAGATCCTCTGTTGATGATCTCAGTTTTCATAGTTTGGCAGATGTTATGTTCATCATCAACCGATCCATCAGTCATAAGATATATTTGTGGAAGTACATCATGAGTACTTGACAGTAATGCCATTGCCTTACATTAAGAAACAATAAGGACAGTATAAATAATAAAACAAAAAGGGTGATCAGGACTATAAGATAAGCCAATTCCCAACCAAGATTATTCAAAATGTAACACCTCACTCAAAGGATGCATAATATCTGTGCCACCCTCAGCAACAAAGTTTGAGTTCATCCAATCAGTCGCACTTGCTATTGCTTTGTCATTTACTTGCTCTAAACACGAAGAGAATGAGTGAAGCTCATCATTAAATGTTATAATGTTGAAATAGTCTCCTTGCACAAGCTCTGAAAGAGCAGTAGACACCACATTCTTCACATTGTCAAGAGGCTTTCCTCGCATGCTTCCACTTGTATCAACAATAAACACAACTGCTTTTCTGAAGACCTATTGAAATAGCTCAAGATGAGATGAAGGACCACGAAGGCATATTTCTTGAATTGCAAAAAGGGCAAAAATGAGAATGAACTACTGGGTTGATGGAGGCTACTTATTATTTTATTCTGACTTCAGTGATGTACAATTGCAAGGTAGCAAGGTATCAAGCAAGAACTACATATGTACTTATCAGCATTTCTCACAGGCAGGAGAATAAAACTGAAGGGCAATTTAGAACAAATTCATGACAACAATAGTACTGCACGAGCTTAATAAGGAAGGTTACTGCATGCTGTCCCAATCCTATATATAGACAACTTTCCAAGTGGAGATATCTCAATTGAGGAAGATATTGTAGCAAACAACAGCAACTAACCTTTCTCTTGCCACTTCCAGGTAAAAGAAAAATGCAGAACCTATCTCTATCATCGTAATCACGTAATGTTGAGGGTTGCACCAGCACACCACCAGACAAATCACCAGAGTAAACCTACACACATCAATATAAATTAGGCAAAGGACCACACATTCAGCAATATTGCAAGTTTTGACTCGTTGAATATTGTGGTGAGCTAGATTTGCAAGATAGTTCATCATATGCCTACAATTTTAGAGATAACTTTTCAAAATGCCTTGAGAAGTCAGATTCTGGCAGGAACATATGAGCTCAGATAAGTTATAGTGGCTACTGGGTATAGCTAATCTAGAAAAATATCAAAGCAGAAAAACTCACACTGTATGAAAAATTGAAATCTTTGCTCGACCAATTCTCAACAATGGCTTCATGAAGGAAAGACAGTTTATCACCTTGCCTACCCTTTTCCTGAAATAGAAATTAAAGTTCTTCAGAAGATTAAACATTTGCAACAGAATGGTCCCAAATGCACATCAAAATAGTATTAATAAAGAAATTAACTCAATCACCTTCAACGGGTGACTTGTTCCCTGCAATAAAACCTCTTTACTGAAACCACTGTTCACATTCAACTGAATTTTCTCCCTCTTCATGAACACTTTCAGTAATGGATTGACAAAGTATGGAAATCGGAAAGGTATGTCAACAGTGAAGCACCCATTGTCATAGAGTAACTTCTGAGACCATCGAAATGTGGCAAAAATATCTGCTCCACCCTCAACCTTGATTAACAAGGCAGAAACAGTGAATCAGCAAAGCATGATAGTACTTCAAATAATTAAATACTATGCAATCGGGACAGGAGATGTGTTAAGGATGTAGCACATACCTGTGGTATTGTCAACAAAAACAATTGGGGCATCAGAAGGCCGCCGCTATCAGTTTTTGCATTATTCTCCATAGTGTGGTCTTCTACTTCGATTACTTGAGTATTGTATGATCTATTTCTGATAGTAACCTCAGCGCCTAGAATTGAACCCTATTAGCCAAACCGTTCTTAGGTTGAGACCAATACAAACATGGAAATTTATGTAGCTTAGATAATATAAGTACGAAAATTTCACTGTATAAATCTGTGAGATACTCACTGCTTAATTTGATTTGATGGTAATGTCTATCAATTATGCATGAAAAAGAAATCTACAGCGCGTGTTGATACATAATGATATAAAAGTTTTTTCTTTATTAGGTGTACCTATCAAGTTATTAAATATAAGCAATCAGAATCAATAAAAGAACAAATGTTTTTGTTTCACAAGAAATTCAATGTTAGTGCAAGTGCTTGATTTTCCTTTTTAATTTTCTTATTCAAGTCCTTGTCGACCCCATCAGCAACTCACGGTGAATAACAACCCCACTGCACAACCTAATAATATGCTTTAATCAGCCAAGACGAATAAGAAGTATAAAATTAATTGCCACTTTCCAAACCATGTATATTCTACTGGATGGTAAAGGAACAGCACATATACAGCCGGATGCCGAATTAAAGCCCAAGCAACCCAATATGTGTCCAAATGAAAACCCAAGCTATCTTCTGTGCACTCCAAACAAGTTTATTTCTTGCATTACAGGTTTATCTTCATCCAACTAAAGGTTACCTCTTAGCAGAACCGACATATCCCTTCTAGTGTTTGGTTTCGACTGGACAAAGCAATACTCAATTGTTTATGCAACTTTACTTAAACCTACTATTCTATTCCTTCTATTTAACTGAAGAATGAAGACACACCCCTTTTGCTTATCTAGAATTTATGACGTAAGCGTTAACATCATCTCTAGTTTATATAGCAAAACAGCAAGATCAATCAGAACACGTGAAAGTAGGATCGGCAAAGTCCGATTTTACAAACGTTGCATTATGCAAGCACCTGAAATAATGGTGCCGCCGACCAATCCAACTAATCACAGGCGGCAACTAAGTACAAACGCATCAAAGGAGTAATCGGTCATGTTATAAATTAAAATAAACTAGCAGGTTGTATGCACAAATCAAAACCGCAATCCAAGGCAAATGCCCATGCACAGATCAACAGATACATGGACCTACCTGCCCAATCACTCAGGTCAAACAGCTGCGATTGTACTGCACCCGCAATCATTTCAACCCTCACCAAACTGAATCTAACGAGGCAAGTCAAACGAAACCGGAAGACCCAAAAAAAAAGGCAAATCGCGAGAACAGAGTAAAATCCGATCGGCTCACCTGCTCGCCCATGGGCACGACGAGCCGCACGTCGCACTCGCGGCTGCGCGTGATGCAGTGCAGCCACCACCGCGCTCGCAGGGTGACGTGGGCGGCGTCGAGCGCGCAGTCCACGTCCAGGTCGACCTCCTTCATCTGGAGCGGGATCAGCGCGGGCGGGTCGAGGCGGCCGTACACGTAGGGCTGGTAGCTGGGCACGTCGGGGGTGTCGACCGCGGCGGGGTCGGTCACCACCGCGTACGCCGTCGGCGCCGACGGCAGCAGCAGCGCGGCGGCCGCGGCGTTGGGCGCGGCCGACATGGTCCGCTCCATCCCCGCCGGCGGCCGCGGCGGCGGCAGCCCCCCGGGGAGCACGAGGCGCTTCGACAGCTTGAGCCCGTCCTCCACCGCGCGCGCGAATTCCTCCATGGGGACGGGGCGGGCACGCGAACGGCGATCACTTAGGATTTCGACCAGACGAGAGCGATGCGGAGGAAGAGGAGGAGCCGGTCGTTCCCGTTTGGTTGATTTTGGGGGAGGCGAACGGCGCCGCGTCGGGCCGGCGGGCGAGTTTTTATCTGGATGCGTCGAGGAGGTGAGGGGAGGGGAAATGATGAGCTGGGTCGGGTTGGGACTTGGGGTGTGGTGTGGTCGGCCGCGTGGGCGGTGAGAATAAGCGTGCGGCGCTGTGGTTGTTTGGTTCGTTTATGCTATAGTGCTGGTTTGGTACCGTCCAGTTGGGGTTGGTATCTTTATTTGGCTCTCGCGGTCATTCGTTCAATTGTTTACACCGTGTCACCATCCACATTGCCTCCTCCCGAATGCTTCGTAAGATGTTTGCGTTTAAATAGTGGACAGTTAATATTTGAAATAACAATGGAGTGATTCTTAGCATCTCAAAAATTTGTGACGGTGAAACAACAACATACTTAGAATGGTATATTGATCATCTTCACAATGTTTAGAATAATCAATTTTTAGAATTACACGTATCTAGCTATTAAAATAGAAAAACAGTATCATCATACTGTCCTTGACATATGACTGGCTAGTAAGTTAGCATAGCAATTATTAGTACTTACTTTTTACTGAGATGACCCTAGTCAATATTAAAATAGTTTTCTCGATGAATGAAAACAATTATGCACCGCCCAAACATAAGAGTGTCATTTAACAAAGTTGCCTTCGCCATCAAAACTTGGCTAAGCATTGCAACGTGGACGTTGGCATTTGGTCGATGCTAACATATACGATCACTTTTGGTGTTAGATCATCCTGTCCCATCGGCCCTGCCTTTTAACCGAACTCTAGCACTAGTGTCTACTAGACATGCTCCATCACATAAACCGCCCATACCAATGGGATTGTTACCTCTTGATCACGGAAGCAGATTGCCCGTGGCCGCGTCAGGCACTTTCCCGGGTCGGTGAGAGGACTCGCGCGAGTCAAGACGCTGTCCCCCGTTCACGAACCCAACGGCCAGTCCGCGGTGGCCTGGCCGGCTGACTCACCCCGCGCCACGTGTGTTTGTTGGAAGGCTCGTCCTCCGGCACCCACGGGCTAGATCCACGGGACGGGCCCCACTCACAGCGGGGGACCGGCACGCGGCACGCGGCGTCCGCCCAAGGCTGCAACGGCTAGTTGGTAATCCGTCGGATGATGGTAGTAGATCGTTTGGTCACGTGAGTGCACAGTATGACACATTTGTGACTATTTGGTTCTACCTCTAAGGAGCTAAGATAAAATTGTCACATCTAGGAAATTTAGCTTTCATTTGGTTCAAGATCAAATTTTAATTGTATTTAGAAAAAAATTGGCAATCTAAATTTTTTCTATAGCAAAGTTAGATAAAATTTTACGTCTAAAATAACCGTTCCGATTTTTTGCCGGTCAGCTAAAACCAAACACTACTCGATATGATTAAATTTTAACATAACTTTATTTTTAATATAATTAAATTTAACTTAAAATCTAGAGATGAGAAACCAAACAGACCTGGTGCTGTTTCTGGGAGCGAGACCTGGACGGTTGTGGACTTCTATAGCCTCGAGAGAACTCATGGGCAGGCCGCAGGCTATATTTTTGTGGCACGACACAGAGGATCGGTGTTTCTGCGTCAGGCACGGCTAACCTTCTGTGCAACTTGCCGGCTTCAGTTTTCTCGTCCAGACGTAACGTTCGCTGCTCCAAATTATTTGAGCCTGATGAACACATCCGCTGGCCGCTGTTGGTACTGTTTTGGAAACTGACCAGCTCACGGATTGTTTGCCCAAGCAACAGCGTCTGATGGAGGAGACAGGGTGACCATCAGTTGGTCCACCTGTGACTGCGAGCGAGTAAATCTTCATGAAAGCTCGGCGGCAATTGTATCACCTGTCACCCTTGCCCATCCGATTCTTCCACCTGATTCCTTCGTAAAAAAATCTGGGTCTTTCTCGACGGTGTGAAACCCGCGAGGGAACACCGTGGCCGTGTGTTACTATCCGATCCATTAACATCACAACTCAAAACCACACGAGTCATTGGCATGCCCATGTGTGGCATCGAGAAGGTACAGGAGGTGGTCGATGTGCATAGCGCATACTGCACTGAATATATGGGCACGTGAGTCAGAGTCAAAACATTGGAGTGGGATTTTTAAGTGTAATATATATGAGCGGAGTAACAGAGATTGAGGGTATAGAGGTAATTTCTATAAAATTTAGAGGTAATCTACAAAACTAAAGATAAGATATCCTAATTAGTGTAAAAATTACTATGTACTTTCTAAGTAATAGAGATACAAGTAGAGAACTGAAAAGAAGCATTAGACTAGAGAGGACACATGGTATTGGGAATAAAGAAGCAAGCACGGGTGGATCTGAGCTTGAGTGACACCGTGGCGTGCTCGCGTGGACAAAGGATCGCGGATGGCAAAAGTCGCCGTCCATCTGCCCGGGCGTCCGCCGGCCGCCGTTGGAGGTCGTCGTCGGACGTGGGCACTCTCTCCCCCGAACTGAGGTTGGAGGACGGTCAACGGCGCGGCCACGCCGTGGGTCGGTGTCCGTGGGCCTTCGCTTAGTTTCGTGTCGTCGCGATCGTGCCATAAGTTTGTCCCGATCCCCGCCGAATCATTCGCGCACTGCATTTTTCTCATGCTTTGTGCGTCGTAATCGAATGCCCAATAATTTTGAAGGAAAATACCATCACAAATACGACCGATGGAGAAAGGCTGGTATTCGTGATAGGCTGAATAGGCTATTCTATTAACTCGCATTTTTTTTTCTGAGACGCGATGAACTCCACCTGCTGCTATGATTACGATGGTACGGAATAATCACGAGGCCTGATTTTTTTCTTTTATTTTTGAGGAAATGTGAGGCCTGAGCTGATCGTGAAGCTTCAAAAAAAACTTTTGGAAACCACCTTGATCGTGATGCTTCAAAAGAAACTTTTGAAAATGTTTTTAAATTCTATAAGATCGGATCCTACAAAAGATCTCTTTCTCTGTGATAACACGTGTTCCTCTCTCTACTCTTCAGCCTAGTCGTCAGATCAGATGATATGTGACTGAATTAGGATCTCATAAAAGTCTTCTGTAGGAAGGTTCTAAAGAATTTGCTTCTTTAAATTAGGGGAATAAATTAATGATTTATGACTTAAAATATTACTCCTTTGATTATATTATCACTTACAATAAGATATGAAATTATTTAAGTCTATGACTGTAGACTAAAGTGACAAATAAACAAAATTATTTTAGTGGTGGCAAAAAAAAAATGGCTTGAACAAGGGTGGCCTCTTTTTGCCACACTGCAGCCCGTGATGCCGGAGCCTGCACAGAGTGGATTGTGCACTTGTGCAGCTCGTGATGGGGCCTGATGGCATCGCACGGTCCTTGGGCCCCTGCACAAATGAGGCTCAACCGCATGTCGCACAGGAGCAAACTGGACCGCCGTTTGAGTTGGAATATGGTTATTAAAATCTCGATTTTTATCATATGATTTTACGATTTATTTACATTGACTAGATTAATCTACGATTCTTATCAGTAGAATATGTGTTTTTACAACTCTAATAGTTATTATAGTAATATGATTTTACGATTTAGATTGACTGTATTTTTTACAATTCTAATAGTTAGTATGGTAATATGATTTTACGATTTAGATTGACTGTATTCATTCTGTACGATTCTTATGGGTTGAATATGCGGTTTTACAATTCTAATAGTTATTTCAGTCATGCTATTTTACGATTTAGATTGGTTCGATTAATTTTACGATTCTTATCAGTAGAATATGTGTTTTTACAATTTCTAATAGCTATTCTACAATTTATATGTTACTGAAATACCTCCGATTCAGAATGATTTTGACAACCTTGGTTGAAACGCATTTCCTTGCACCCCAAGAAGCACCCTCCACATAAGCATCCGCTCCCTCCCCAACCGAAACCCCCGTCCTTCCCCACTCGTCTCGAGCACGGCACAGCAAGCGCTGGTCGTCCCAAACCCACGCCCACACCGATGCCGGTCGCGGAGTCGAGCAGCGGGAGCAGCCGCCGTGGCCGCGGGACCGATGCACCCCCGTACGACCGCCTCGTCACCGTCTTCTCCTCCGAGGGCCGCCTCTATCAAGTCGGTGAGTTCGCACGAAACCCACGCCCCAAAACCCAAAGCTCTATGCGGTCAGCAGCGATGCCGCGCCTGCGGTCTCTGATGGCCCGTCCGCGTCGTCGTCGCAGATTACGCGTGGAACGCCGTGAGGCTGGCGGGCGTCACCTCCGTCGGCGTGCGCGGGGCCGACTCCGTCTGCGTCGTCGGCCAGCGGAAGGCACCAAAGGCGAAGGTGAGTGGCTGAGGCGATCGGGCGGAAAATAGTGTCTCGCGTTCGGGTGATTAGTCGGTGATGGTGGTGCGCTGCTTGCTTCCAGGACAAGTTGCTGGATGCGGCCAGCGTCTCGCGCCTGTTCCCGATTACCGAGCGGATGGGTTTGCTCACCGCGGGAATCGCAGGTGACCGACCGGCGCTTGTTGTTGTTTCCATTCGAACGATTCGCGAAATGTATGTGCTGCACGCGATTTGATTCGTTTCGGCTGCTATTTCGCAAATGCGTTGCGACTTGCAAGGATTGATCACAGATTTGTGGGTGGGATTACTCGGGATTTTCTGTGTGATGCAGCATGCACCGTGGCATTGATGTGTGGTATACGGCTATGATTTTTTTTTTTTTTTTTTGGAAACGAGTATACGGGTATGATGTATTTGCTGACGGTCTAGTTCACCTGGGTAGTTTTTAATAGAACTCTTTGGATTAGCATTTCGGTCGGTCGACACAACCTGACAATGTAATAATTGAGTCCACTTGATAATCTGAAACCTTGGTTACACACTGTATATGTTCGATTTGACTGACGGTCTTTAGCATACTAGTATGCGTTACTGTGGTGCTAACTGGTTCAATCATCTGGTTTGATTTTAATTATTGATGTGAGGGCCATTCTGCATTGTATTTGTGAGTAATCAATGCATGATTGCTAGCTTGATACTGCTTGTAGTAAGGTAGCACGACCATTTGACTACTTCTAGCGCGCGCTCTCTCTCTCTCTCTCTCATTATCATTGCATTTGGCCATTGTTTAGTACCTGTTTGGAGTTCCACAGCACACCATTAACTTTCTTTGAGTGTCTCGAACGATTTTAAGAGTTACCGATTGAAAACTTTCTGAAATAACTCCAATGGCCCGTGTCGTGGTGCCAAACACTGAACTGGGTAATATTAGAACATGACACGACGATACTAATATGTATTTGTACGCTTGCTTTAGACTGTTGATGGCTTTTTCTTTATTACAGGTGATGGAAGGTCATTAGCTCATGAGGCAAGGAATCAAAGTGCAGAATTTCGTTTCACATGGGGATATGAAATGCCTCCTGATGTATTGGCGCAGTGGTAAGCATTGACCTCAATGAAGTAGGTAACATTGGCCATACATATAACCACTTGGTAACATAAAAAATGCTTCTATCAGCACCTTAATTCAACTTCACTCATATTCAGTGTCATGTTGGAGCTATGAAAGATATTTTGAGAGTTTCTCTCGAAGGTATTTATTATTGCCTATGTTTTGTCTGATAGCTGATTCCTGTGCATTAAGTTCCATAAAAATGTTGTTTACTGATTTGTAACACCATACAAACTATGGGGACAGTCACTAACCAAAATTATGTTTGTGTTTTAGCATGCATGGCATTTGCTTTCGTTATTGCTAAGCATGTGTGACAATTCCGTTCAATAACCTGGCATTCTATTGTCAATTCATTGGGATTGTCTGAATGTAGCCAAATACATATGCTTTGGTTGTTCACAGGATTGCAGACAGAGCACAGATTTGCACCCAGCATGTTTCCAAGAGACCTTCCGGAGTTGGTTAGTCCAATCAGACTTGAATATTTGGGAGTGGTGGGACCCACCACCATCTTCTGCTACTTTTACGTTCTAAAAAATCTTATTACTGACTTCCTTCACAGTTGCTATGATCTTGGGTATTGATGAAGAGAAAGAAACTCCCCAGCTCTTTACATGTGATCCTGCTGGATATTTCTTAGGCCACAAGGTATTCAAAGAATTTTATGCTATTCACTGACTTCATGTGTTCAACGTAACTCATAATGCAAGTGACTCGGGGTTTCTTTTTGGTGGATGATTCTGAAATTTGCAAATAAGATACTGTTTGTCAATGAATTCTCCAGCAATTTGAAAAATTCTTTGGTTTTTAACTTGATAAACATTCTTGATGGAGAACTGGATGTATATGGTTCTATTTTCCACCTAGATTTTAGGAACGCACCCAATATTGCAAATACATTATTTCTCCGATTTCCTGTTTTCCTCATCTCAGGCAGTGAGTGCTGGTCTCAAAGAGATGGAAGCTACCAACTTTCTTGAGAAGAAAATGAAGAACAATCCTTCTTTATCATTTCAGGCAACCATTGAGGTGTGTTTTATCTAAGAACAAACTCAATCAACATATGCAACAGGTCATTCGAGAAAATAGAGATACGAATGATCCAATCTACTTAGGCATGGACCATATCCCTTGTGTCTTTATACAGCAGCTGAACATATTAATTTGATTTCTCAAGATGCGTTCTAACTTATGTTATTGCTTCGTACTAACGCACGGTATAGTCTGTGCTTGTGATTTATGAGGACAGCATTGCTCTACTATTGACTATTATTATGTATAGGGTAGCTATGCAGCATGACTCTTACAATTGAAGTAGTAATGTTCTTTGAAGCTGTAACTCGGGAAATTATAGTTGCATATAGGCCAGGAGTACCACTTTGTTGGTTCTCTTCAAACTTACTACATAAGTTTTTTATGTTTTTCTTATAACGGAGTGGTATTTAGGATCTGATAGTGTCCTGTAAAGCTCTATCTGAAGACATTTTTTATTGTAAAGACAAAGGAGCACCATCTTGTTGATTTTCTTCGACAACTTCATAAGATTTGATCGACTTGGGATATAATATTGTTGCGTATTAATCTGTGAAAGCATCTTAGACCTCCTTTTTTTTAGATCCATCTTAGACCTCCTTTTACCGGTACAATTCTAGCTCATTGAGCTGATTCGTTTCAGACTTGGTGGTTCAAACCCATTGTAATTCATTTTGTTCCTCTTGTTTCCAGATGGCAATATCTGCACTGCGACACGCCCTGCAGGGGGATCTCAAAGCCACAGAGATTGAGGTAACGGCCCTTTTCTTTTCTTGTGTTGATATGCTATCACATTCGTGCACCACCATAGTAACCAACCGTTCCAGGTGGGAGTCGTCAGGAACGATGATCCAATTTTCAGACTGCTGACAGAAGCTGAAATCGAGGAGCACCTGAAAGCCATTACCACGCTGAAGCAGAGCTGAAGACCGAACAGAACAGTTCGCTCTACCACCTTTCTTACTGAATCTTTACAACTCGTGAAATCGTAACTGGTAGCTGATAACTGTACTTCAGAGGCGTTGCTGTGTATGACAACGCAAAAGAGTGAAATGTTCCCTAGTTTATTCCGATATAAACCGATGACGAGACCTCACAAATGTCTACGAAGAAACTGCATCATGCACCTGTGTCACCTGTGCCAGAGATAAGTTCCCTATGAAGTCCGTCGCGAGGCTTCCGAGGAAGATGTCTACATTGAATTCTGTGACCGAGGTGATGAAGTTGATCACCTTCCGTTCGGAGTCGTCGAGCACCCGGATGATCTTACCATCTTCCGACACCTGAGCCACCATTGCTACCTTCGCAGTTGCCTTTGTCCACGCGAGGAGCGCAGGGAACGAAGCGACAACCCTCTTCGTCAAGGTCCAGCGGGTGATCAAGTCGGGCCATGGCGACCTCAGCTGCATTTTGAGCACTGGAAACCTGTGAACTGATGTTTTTTCATCCATACGTCAACGCGGAGCCAGTGGCAGAAAGGCTGACCTGGATAAGGGCAATCCAGAAGGAACCGTCTGAACTGAGACGAATGTTGTCTCATTGTCTGGACCCCCCGGAAGGTTGTCGATGAACGTCTCGGCCTGGCCAGCCTTCTCCCCCTTCAGCCAGACTTTCATGCAACTGAACCTGCATTTTTCACGGTTGCTTCTCCATATCACCTGCTTGATTCGAATGAAGTGCCGGAGGGAGACAGAGTAAACGTTCAGTCACCCTGTCGACTCGCAGACCACCACGAAGGTCTCGTCCCGCGGCAGGGCGACGCCGTTGGCGAAGCCGAGGCTTCCGAGCACGACGGACGTCTCGCCGGTGCGCGGGTCGTACCTGAGGAGGCGGCCGGTGGGGCGGGACTCGATGAAGTCGAGGATCCACCTGTCGAAGCCGAACTGGTGCTGGCGTCGCTGAAGTAGACCGTGCCGTCGGAGGCTTCGACCGCCGCGTCCGCGAACCTGATCATGGAGCCTTTCCATTGAACAGGGTACCTTTTGATCGGTGTTTCATGGTATAAGAACACGCAGAGTTGTTCTCTCGCCTGACTTACAACCTACTTCTCATCTTTTTGAAGCAGAAAATGGTTGACTAGCATAACTACCTATGCATATCATAGGAGCAGTAGATAACTGCAGATAGAGTACCAGATCATGTACGTGCATGAAAGCCTAACGGAGTGTGCGTGTCCCGAACTCTGATTTGGACGAAAGAGCCTGATGGACTTCCGTGCACATGCCTTGTCCGCGTCTCAGACGAGCATGGTGCCGTCGGCAGACGGCGCGATCCCGAGCAGCCCCGTGCCGCCGACGAACCGCCACCGCTCCCACGACCCGTTGTTGGGGTGCATCCTCTGCAGCCACCCGTCCCTCGTCGCCGTGTACAACAGTACAACAGCGCCCTGCCCGCGGCCGCGTCCACGTACACATCATCCGGCGCGTCCAGCGCCCCTTCCCCCAGCTTCTCCAGCCTCTGCGTGTGCAGTTCCCGCATGCAAAGCAGCGCATGTCAAGTAGATACATGCTTGAAACGGGCAGGAATGCATGGATAGACGAGGAAAACCGGTCTTCAATCCACAGGATTGTTCGTTAACCTGGAGGAGGTTGTTGGGTGGGTACCGAGGAGTCGGCGGCGGGACCGACTCTACGGGGCAACTGAGCGCTACGTGCACCGCGAGCGACGTCATCACGGCCAGCACGGCGGCGGCGGCGAAGATGCCAGGCGCCATGACCACCAATGTACCTGTGTAACAGGTGTGCGCTTGCATTTTCGCGGTGGAGATTTCGGCCTCAACCAGAATCGCAGGCAACAAAAGGAGAGTGGCCCAAGTTCGTCGGTGCTGAGATTTCAGTTTTTGCCGGATTCGCAAGCAACGAAAGGACTGGCCCGAGACTGAAGACTCCAAGTTGTCAAGTCACGTGAGATATGTGTCCCTCTTGAGCGGTGATCCCTGTCCATCATCTTGAACACCGGACATAGCTGAATTCGTCGCTACTGAAGCCAGCAAAAGTGTTACATGCAAAAAAAAAAAAGAGCCAGCAAAAGTGTTGCTTTCTGTTCTAGCGTAATTGACCCTCTGCTACGACTCAAACGTGTGAGCTAGTATTTGTTCTGTACTGCGTACTTTGAGACACATTGGGAACTACACACGTGTTACACATGTAAAATAAATCTAGTACTTTGAGACAAATAATAAAAGAATAGCTAAGTATCTGTGTGTTACAATAAAAATATAAATAATAAGCGTGTTAACAACAAACACAATATGGAGATGTGGATGCACTATGGGAGCACCGCTGAACGAATATATCGAAAGTGATGCCGTATTTTGATTTCAGATGTGATTAAAAAAGGAGAATGAGATTATTCAATAATTTTTCTCATAATTTCTTTATTATTTTCATTAGTAAAACGGATCTCATATCCTAAGGCGGGGGAGACTTAGAGAACGAGGGTGGATGGCAAAAGTGGATAAATTATTTAAATTTTAAGATTTTTTATTATATGGGAGTAGAGTAGGGGAAGAGATGACGTGTAAACCAATTCGTGTTTTATATAATATGAATTGAATGTATAGAAGGTAAATATTTGATGTCTAGGTATAGAAGATAAATAATAAAAGATTAAATATATTTTTGAATGAGAAATAGGGTCTAAGTTTGTACAGTGACCGTTTGATCAATTCAGTTGGACGGTGAAGATCGTCCAAATCTACTATAACTATTTGAATTATATAGGAGTATAAATTTAAGAAATTTAAATCCGCTTTCTATTTTTACTTTTCACCCCTTTATTTGGCCTTATGTGGTTCATATGTTTTAAAAGTTACTCTATCCATTCAAAAATAGTAGACATATTAAAAAAAATCAAATTTTATGTACTTTGATTAGCATTAATTAAATTATAAAAATATTTAGTGAATAAAAATTGTACAATTAAGTTTATAATTAAATTTCACACTATATAGATTTTATAGCTATAAAATATATATTTTATAATAAAATCTTGATCAAAATCTAACTTCTAAAACCAAACAGAAAGTACGTCTACTATTTTTTGAAGGAGGGAGGACATTTTCCACACCCACCACCATCGTCCCACAAGGCCACAACGACAGGCCTCGTTGCCTGGGTACCGTGAAGCCGCATGTCATACTGTCATTGTTATTCTAGAGAGAAATCACATCAATCAACACGACATGTGGGGTATGCAAATGCAAGCCAGAAGACGACCACCGTAGCTCAGGTGAGCAGAGAAAAGTCGAGAACCGTATTCTTGTCGATGCGAGAACACGCTTCGTCACTCGTGGTGCAGCCTGATCCAAGGCGTTCGGTTTCCTAGTATAGGGATGGGTATGGAGCACGGATCACTCTAAGTTAGTTAATTAAGTTAAATTAAAATGGATATACGGATCACTTCACAGCTCATCAATTAGTTAATTAAATTGAGTTAGTGGATGCATAAATCGATTTACGTCCGTACCTATCCCAGTCCCATACTCCCAGCCTGATCCAAAGGCCGAAGCTGCAAAGCTGTCAATAGCATTTGGGTAGAATGTTTTTGGACTCAACACCCTTCACTTCGTCTACTAATTGGCGTGACCGAGCGAGCGTGCGCCGGACCGGGCGGCGCGCGCGAGGGCGGAAGGGTGGCAGGGGAGAGCGGTGCACAAGAGAGAGTTGAGGAAAAGTCTGCACGGCGAAAACCCGCTCCCGAGGCGACTACGAGGTGGGTTTCCGCCGGCGAGACCGTTGGTTTTCATTGCCTCCGATGGCTGCTGTGGGCTCAGGAGGAAGGGGGGACAACGGTTCTCCGTCCGGCCGAGCGGTTTAGATCCTAGTTTGTCAAGGGTATGTGTTCTTGACGGCAAGGGTGAGATGGTGGTGGCGGCGTTGGCCTGGAATGAGTCCCTCCGGCCCTTGTCCCGCCTCAGCGGCGTTCACTCTAGCGCCGATGAGGGATCGGTGAGGGTGAAATTCTTCAGATCTGGTGCTTCGGATCTTTGTGGCTCTTGTACAAGAATTTGGTGTCGTCCAACGCTTTTGCTTGGTCTAGTAGTGCTAGTGGCGGCATGGGGCAAAGTGAGAGGAGTGGTGTCGATGTAAAGAATATAGGTGTTTCTCACCAGAAAGACCCACAATGGTCAGCTATGGGCGATACCCACTTTCGATTTTTGACCTATGACCCCCGCGCGATCAGTTGACGCCAGCGCGATCACGATCAGGGCCTCCGTAGGGTTCCCCGCTGGTCGCGGAACAATTACTCGTCTAGGCTAGTCAAATCTCATTAATGCCGCCACTTACACCATTTTTTTTCCATATGCAGTCTACTCCGGCTGAGATGATATGATCGGCGTAGAGTTATCTTATCTCGTCCCGCAGATATTAATTGTTGTAGGACGAGCGCGTAGACGTGATAAGGGACGCAATAGGCGCGCGTGAGAAGCTTGCGGTAGGACAGGGCAAGCCGAGCGCTTCAGGCGCGACAAACGGGGGTGCGACCGATGGACGGGATAGCCATCGCAGGAATCCAGGGCAAGCACAACGAATGTAGGCTTATAATGATTGCTTATATCGTTTATTAGGACATATATGGGTTTGTTGGTTGGGTCCACTTGTAAGACTTATCCCCTGGAATATAAAGGGGATGTCTTCTGTGAAAAGAGGAGGATGGAGAAGAATACACAAGATGTAGGACTATTTTCTCATGAGAGGTCTGAATTTGGATAACTCTAGTGTCCTTATCAATGAACACACATATTTCATAGGCACATCTGGAACGTCGATCACACACTTATTGTTCAGCATACTCCGGAATTATTGTCAGAGATTTACTCTTGACAAGTGGTAGCTGCCCTTCTTCCGTGCTGTCTTTCGGTGGCGTGGGCAGTTTTAGGATCAAGTAAGCATGTGGCATGTTCTCGATCGATGGTTGAGTAAGTTTTTTCCGATTCCGTTTCCAGAGACGGGATGTTGTTGTGGCTCCCTTCAAAGCTTTTGTGCGATGGTTCTGTTTCTGATCCGGGTGTGGCTTATGTTGTCGTCTTCTTCCTCCGGCTATTTCCTTAGTGTTGGCACAATTTTGCAATGGGTGGTGTTTTCGGCACACACAGAGGTCTCTAAGGACCTATTTGTAATTTTCTTTCATTTTAGTCCTCTATGTAAGTTGGTATGGACGGTTGTCCCGTATGTGCATCTATATCTATCGATGTATATTTTCCTTACTGTTTAATACCGACAGGTACTTGTAAAAAAAAAACAGAATGTATTTGGATTCCGTGGCATGTCATCAGGCCAAACCCAACGAAGATCCTACTCGTGCCGCCCTCCGTGGCTAGAGCGGCCGGCGCGCGCCGACCTTTGCACCGCATTTCCAACCCCACTCCGCGTGGTCGGCTAGCTGCGCCGACGCGGACGGGGCACCACGCCACGCCACGCCGCGCGGCCACACAGCAGCAAGCCGCGCCCCCCCCGCGCGCGCGCTGGCGCGGAGCCGTCGCCTCGGCGGGCCGTCGTCATCCGTGCGACGCCACCGCCCAGTTGCAGCGTACGCGCGCAATGCGTGGCGTGGCCTGCCGCCGGCCGCCGAGAACTTCCCCACGCTGGCCGTCTCCGTTTGTTTATGTCCCGGCAGCCCGTTGTCCGAGTCCGCACGTTCCGGCGCTTTAATTTTTAACCCGTTCTTTTCGTACGTGTTGCTCGTGCCGATGCAACGGCAGGCTTGTTTATTGCTGCTGCTGTGTACGTGTTGCACGGGTGAAATTGCCCTAGGATGGGAACTCACAGCTCACAAAAGTCAATGCGGTGTGAGCGACGTCAGCTTCTTCCTTGCAAGCAACCGCTGCCGTGTGTTTAATTTTCTCGTCCAGTTCAGTGACTTCAGTCTGTGAACAAGATGAACGAGGACCTCGCTTTCTTTGCCCGTTTCTTTATTCGTCTGTATGTGTTTCACGAGAACTGCTGACATCGAATCGATCACCAAGCGAACCCATACTTTTTTTATTTACAAGACGTGATTAACAAGAGCCTACTTTGTTTTAAAAAATAAATTTGTCAAGGCTCTATTGGTTCCTCTAAAATACAGCAGTACACCACAGTGCCGTACTCGGGAGAACTTGCAACTATACGCCGTGATTTTAGATATGGGCGTGGATGTAGAGCGATAATTTGAATAGGGGCTTGTTGTGTAGAACTCTTTAAGTTCGTCGAGTGAAATTAGGAGAGTTCTGTTAAATAATAGTTTTAAATTTTTAAATAAAATTTATAGTAGTAATTCTTTAAAATAAACTAGAGGCTAGAAATTAAAAAAAAATCTCCTAATATACTTTCTATATTTATTTTTTATGTAGAATTACTTTTTTCGTAAAATTTATACTAAATAATCACTAAAGAATCAATTTTTTTTAGCACCGGATCTCTTTATCCGTGATCTTTTAAAAAAAAATTTGGCATCTTATCGGTGAGTCACGCGCTCGTGAGAATCAATTTTATTAGAGAATCAATCTATAAAAAATTAAATAAAAAAAAACTCTGTCTTGACCGATCGCTCCACGCGCATCGGTGAGTTCCTCGAACAAGCAAACCCGGGGGCACGAGCACGAGCACGAAACAGCGGCAGCAAGTTTAGCACTTCATCGCGGTGGCAGGCAGACGCGCACACCAAGCAAGCGACCTGGGCCGCCCACTTGGCGACAGTTGGCCACCCGGCCCACATCCTACGCCCCCGTCCTACGTGGCGGGGCGGGCCCCGCTCCATAATTCACGCCCGCGTGGGCCCCGCCCAGCGTCCCCTGATAAAAGGCGTCATCGCCAATCACGCATTCACGCGCTGCACACGAAGAGGGGAGGAGTAGATGGCAGCAGGCGGAGGCGGCGCCCACGGCCACGACCGGGCGCTCGTCGTTGTTGGGGTAGCGGCAGCGGCCGCCGAGGCGGAGGAACCGCCGATCTGTTGCGAGGTGCGTGGCCTGTGATCCGGGGACTGGAGGCCATGGAGAGGGAGGCGGTTGGGGAGGAGGAGGAGGAGGTGGCGTGCGAGTGCTGTGGGTTCACGGAGGAGTGCACGGCGCCGTACATCGCCGGCGTGCGCGCGCGGTACGAGGGGAGGTGGATCTGCGGCCTCTGTGGGGACGCGGTCGGCGAGGAGCTCGGCCGCGCGTCCCCCCCCATCACGCCCGCCGAGGCGCTCGACCGGCACGCCTGCGTCTGCCGCCGCTCGTCGGCCCCGCCGTCGCCCACCGGGAGCTCCGACGACCTCATCGCGGCCCTGCGGCTCCTCCTGCGCCGCAAGCTCGGATCGCCGCAGACACCGCCGCCGCCGCCGAGGAAGGCCCGCTCGACGCCGAGCAGCCCGGGGCGCGACGCCTCCGTCGCGGCCGTGGCCACCGGGGGTGCCGGTGCCGGCGCCGGCAGCTCGCTCGCGCGGACCGAGAGTTGCTTCGCCACGCTCGTGGAATAAAAAGTAAGGCGGTGGTGGGGGTGGGGGGATGGGAAGATGCTGAGAAAAACCAAGGAACGGTAGTCTCTTGTAGCTTCACTTTTCCTTTTGCCTTTGTAATGCACTGGAACTTTCCTCCATGCTTTTACCTTTCTTTAGGACTCAAGATCAATAAACATGTATATATAAGGAGAAGGTCGACAAACTATATGAAAAATGGAAGTAATTCCATGTTTTCTCAGGTTTGGATCAGTTATATGTTTCTGCTTCTGGGTTTGCTTATTTCTTGTGATTTGTCATAAGTTCACTTCTTTTACAAAAACGCTCTCCACTTATGTAATGTATGTATATGTATCATAATATTGTACTGTTTCTTGTGTGCATGTTGAAGTCAGATCTTCTTATCAGTTTCGATTAGGGCGACGGAACGATTTCTGATCGCTAATGGAGTAATTGTTAAAACCGATGGTCATTCGGAGTCATTGCTTATATTTTTCTTAGCATTCTTGGATGATTGTATTGGATCATGCAGTTTGGAGAAGCGAACCACTCATGCAGTTTGGTTCATGCTGAAAAGAGCAGAGCAGTCCAGTGAACACCAGATTGTCACAAGAACGACCAATTAAGGCTGGTTCAGAAGAATTGGGACTGGGTTCAGGCGAATTGCAAGATTTTAGGTTTAGTATCTCCATTGTTTCCCTCTCCTCTCCCTCAACACAGTACAAATACCCTTCTCACTCACGCCACTACCCCAACAACCACTCCACTAGGCCATACTTCGGATTGGGCCTCCTGGTCCTGAGCCCACGACGAGGTTGGACGTTGTCCTAGTTCCTTGGCGCCCTTCGCTCCCCTGCAGAACAACCCTTCATGGTGACATCCCCTCCTTCAAACGTTGCTTGTCCCCAAGCAGGCACCAGAGCAAGGCGATGCCTCAAGGCTTGGAGATCCTCCCAGGTCGCCAGAGACTCAGGCAATCCCGACCAGCGGACCAACACTTGCACTACAGTGGTTGATCATTTCTTATAGAGCCAGCGTTGAAGTATTTGTTCGGATACTTGAGTCTCCTGTAGTTCGTCCGGAATCACCGGCAAAGCCCCAACGCTCTGCACTGACGGAGGCACTGCATGCTTCAGCTAGGACACGTGCACCACCAAGTGATTCGATAAATGTCCGGAAGCTTCAACCTATACGCCACCGCCCCCACCCTCTGCAACACCTGAAAAGTTCTAAAGTAACGAAATGCCAATTTATGGTTAGATCGGCGGGCCACTGAAGTCTGTATGTAAGGTTAGATCTTCAGGAATGCCCACTCTCCCACAGCAAATTCCCTGTATGACCGCTTCTTGTTGGCCTGGCTTTTCATCCTTTGTTGCACCCTTGTAAGATGCTGCTTTAGAAGATTGTTCATGAGCTCCCGACCATGCATTCATTAAGTCAGATCAGGAACCGAGCAAGCTAAAATATCAACAATACCAAATTGACGCTGCTGCCAACCATACAGGACCTCAAATGGAGTCTTGCCAAGTATTCTATGATACACCATGTTGTATCAAAATTCAGCTAGCGGTAGCTAAGAACTCCACTGGCGCAGACAAGCATGCACAAAGCAACGCAAATATGTTTTGAGACATTGATTCACCCGCTCAAATTGTCCATCGGTCTTCGGATGATAGGCTAAGCTCATTCTCAATTGAGTTTACGCCATTCGTAATAGCTCTCGCCACAAGGGACTCGTGAAAATCCTACCGATCAAAGACCAAGGACTTTGGGAGACCATGTAACTTGTAGACCCGATCCATATATACTTTGGTCACTTGAAGAGTGGTGATTGGATGTGCTAAAGGAAGAAAATGTGCATATTTTGAGAACTTATCAACCACTACCATGATGCAATTGAATCGGCTAGATTGAGGCAAACCTTCAATGAAATCTAATGTTACCATTTGCCATGTGTAATCTGGCACTGGAAGAGGTTGGAGTAGCCCTGCATACTTTGCAAGATCTGGCTTAGCTTGTTTGCAAATAGCACATGCCCCAACATATCATTCGATTGTCTCCTTCATTCATGGCCAGTCAAACATCTTCTTAGCGCGTTGGAAAGTGGCCTCAACGCCGGAGTGCTCTCCTACAGCTCCATCATGTAGTGCTTTCAGCAAAAACTGTTGTACAGACTCATTGTTTCCCACCCAAATTCTCCCTTTATAGCGTATCACTCCTCCTTGCAGACTGAATATAACTTGTGGAGATCCATCTGTCATCAGTTTGGATAATAGTTGCCTAGAGTACTGGTCTTGTTGATACCCTTCTTTGACTTGCTCCAACCACACTGGTACAGCAGAAGAGATTGCCATCAGCTACTCACTCTCTTCATGTTTGCATCGGGACAAGGAGTTTGCACCCCGATTCTCCACCCCCTTTTTATATACCAGTCGGTATTGCAATCCTAACATCTTGACCGTTAACTTTTGCTGCCAAACAGTGCTAATTCTTTGCTGCTTGAGATGAACAATACTTCTTTGGTCGGGTTTTGATCACAAATTCAGATTGTTGAAGGCATGGTCTCCACTACTCAACCACCATTAAAATGGCCAATGTCTCCTTTTCATAAGTAGATATGCTTTGCATCCTCGGTCCAAGTGCTTTGCTAAGGAAGGCGATTAGATGTCCATCTTGCATCAATACCGCACCAATGCCCTTATCTGAAGCATCAATCTTCGCCACAAATTGTTTATCGAAGTTGGGTAAAGCCAGCATGGGGGTAGTGATGAGAGCTTGCAGTAAAGCTCTAAAGGACTCATCTGCCTCGGTTGTCCAAACAAAAACTTGATTCTTCTTCAAGAGACTGGTTAAAGGTCGACTGATCTCCCCGAAGCCCTTGACAAACTTTTGGTAATAACCGGCTAACCCAAGGAATCTCCTTACTTCCCTCACATTGGTGGGTACCAGCCATCTTTTCATTGTAGCTATGTTCTTTCCATCAGTTGCCACTTGCCCACCACTGATCACATGTCTAATATAAGTCAATCGCTGCTGCGCAAAGGAGCACTTGGAGACCTTCACCTTGAGCTGATGCTCGGTCAGAATTTCTAGCACTTGTCGCAGAAGCCGCTTATGTTGTTCTAGTGTGCTGCTATACACTAGAATATCGTCAATAAATACAAGGACCCCTCTTCTCAACAGTGGCGTGAGAATTCGGTTCATAGTACATTGGAATGTCACCAGAGCCTCCGTTAAGCCGTAAGGCATAACCTCGAACTCATAGTGTCCTTGATGTGTTTTAAAGGCGGTCTTGTGCTCATCCTCGGGTCTCATCCATATTTGATGATATCCGGCCTTGAGATCCAAGCATGTAAACCAAGTAGCTTGTGCTAACTCATCCATTCGCTCATCCTCAATTGGTAAACAGAATCAATGTTTGACGGTAATGGCACTAAGGTGGTGATAATCCACACAGAACCTCCAAGTCTCGTCCTTTTTTTTTTAAACCAATAACACTGGCAAAGCGAATGGACTGGAACTAAATTGGATGACCCCCTGCTGTAGCACCTCTTTAACTTGGCGCTCAATTTCATCTTTTTGAGCTGGACTATACCGATAGGTGCGAAGATTCATTGGCTGAGCACCTGGCAGTAAATGTATAGGATGATCGAAGGTCCTGGGCGGAGGCAACCCTTTTGGTTCCTCAAACACACTCTGAAATTGATGCACCAGCTGTCAAATGCTGTCAGGTATTGTCTGCTCTTGGGACTGCTCAAGCAAAGCACAGATCTGCAGTACATGTGCAATAGATCCTCAGTGTTCCAGCCCCTTTATTTGCATTCCATTCAGTTTTGTACATGCTATTGTGTTGAGCTTAACTCCTTGTAGAGTAACCCTTCTACCTTCATGTTTGAATATCATTTGTTTGTTCATCCAGTGCACTTCCATGGGGTTGTGCTCCTCGAGCCAGTCAATTCCTAGTATGACATCATAGCAGGCCAAAGGGAGCACTATCAGAGTGGTGCGGAAGGTCTCTCCCCTGACCCACCATTCACCCTACGAAATCTCCATGGTACAAGTCAACACCCCCATCAACCACTTGCACTCTAGTTGGCTCCAGAATTCTTGCGACACTGCTCATTGTTGGGCTGTCGCCTCCCTAATAAAGCTTTTCGAGCTTCTCGAGTCCACAAGCATTAAGACTTTGTGGTGTTGAATCAACCCTTGCAGCCTCAAGGTTTTGGGTGTTTCTACACCTAAGAGAGCCTCCTTGGAAATTGCCATCAGATCCTCCCCCCCCCCCCCCAAATTCAGCAATGATCTGGTTTTCCTCTTTGTTTTCTGACTCTGTCGACAACATGTTGAACAGTTCCTCCACAACCTGCAATTGAGCTGTCTTTGAGCAACGATGATCATGGCTGATCCATTTTTCTCCACAAGTGAAGCACTACCCCTTTGCCCTGCGGTCTGAGCGCAAAGCAGCCATCCGATCCTCCATTCCTCCATATGCTCTAACTCCTTTTGTTCCACGCTTATCTTCCGCGGAGGGTGAGCTCCAATCTCCAAACTTCACCGGCTATGGGTAGCCCTGGCATGGCGCCCCTCGGGATGCCATGGTCAAGGGCTCATACCACCGCAATTCCTTCCGTCTTCCACTGTCCAGCATTTCCTCCTGCAACAAAGCTAGAGATATGGTAGTATTGAGTTATTGAGGCTTATGCAAAACTATGACAGCTCTCACTTCGTCCTTCAAACCATCCAGAACTCGTGACACAAAAAACAACATATCCCAATGAGAATTATACGTCATCAACGAGTACATCATTCCCTCAAAGTTCTCCACATAGTCTGCCATCGTTCCAGTTTGCCAAAAATGGAAGAATTGTCTCAAGGTTTGGGTAAACTCCTCTCTACCAAATTTCTCTGTCACTGCCTCACAAAAATCCTCCCAAGTAAATGACTCAAACCGAAAATTGGGATTCTCTACCCATCTCACCGCCCCTCCAGTGAAGTGCATTGTTGCCACATTCACCCAAGAATCTCTCCCCACACCAAACACTCTAAAGTATGATTCACACCTCTTTCTCCACAGCCTTGGCCAATCTAAACAAAAACAAAATTGTGGAAAATAAAGCTTAGGCAGGGGCGTATGGTAATGTGGATGATGGCTCAGTTTCTCCCCCCAATTGTCTTCCTCACCCTGATGAGGAGCAGGCTTAGCTTGATGAATCTTACCCTTGTTCGGGGAAGGCAACAAGGTGGTGACCACCCCTTTCCCAGATCCCCGGTGTTCATGATGAGCGTCGTGGCCAGCGGGCCTGAGTTCCTCCTCCCCGTGCGACTAGCTCCCTATCGCCACGATTCCACCATGGTGCTCCTTGCTCAGTCAAGGCAAAATCGGGGGCAGATCGATAGGGTGGATGCTGAGGACGGGGTTGCAGGCGATCTAGTTCACTAGCGTCTTCAACTTGCACACCTCCGCCTGGATCTCCTCCATGGACGCCTCCATGTTGGGCCTCCACCTCATCAATGACTTGAGCGACGCTGATTGCGCTGCCACCATCTCCTGAGTTGCCTGATTCTACTGTTTGACCCGCGCTAGCGATCAGAACAGATCTGCCATCTGTTGATCATGTTCCGCCATCTGTTGCTGCTCACGTGCAATATCGTGAAACTTGGAGATAATCCAGAACCTCCAGGATTGATAGTCTATGGTACTAGATTTGTCACAAGAATGATCAATTGAGTGGGAAGGGAAGAATTGGGGGTTGGGTTCAAAAGAATTGGAGACTGGGTTTAGAAGAATTGGGGACTGGGTTCAGATGAATTGCAAGGTTCTAGGTTTAGTATCTTCATTGTTCCCCTCTCCTCTTCCTCAACACTAGTACAAATACCCTTCTCACTCACGCCACTACCCCCAACAACAACTCCATTGGACCGGACATACTTTGGATTGGGCCTCTTGGTCTTGAGCCCACGATGAAGTTGGATGCTGTCCTGGTTCCTTGGAGCCCTTTGCTCCCCTGCACAACAGCCCTCCATGGTGACACAGATCGACCATGGACAAAACTCATATTGAAAAATGCAAAAGCCTATAGCAGAATGCACGCTCAATCAGGCATGAACGCGGTCGAACCAATACGAAGCCAGACCAGCGTAGCAAAGCAAAATGCCAGTACTTTTCACAGTGCATGATACACGCGATCATGCAGACAAGCATCTCCCTGATAATAATTGCTCAGTCACCGTTCGTACGTTGTCGAGCTGCCTTGAGTCGATCCCCAACCTCACAATCAACCTCTGTTCTAGTACGTAATCCATCCACTGCCATCTCCATCGCTCATTCTCTTCCTTCACACTGGCTTATCGGCCACCATTAGCACCATTGCTGGAGCCTAAACTATGGTCCGATGCTCACTACCATAGAATCAGTAAAACAAACGGTATGTCACAGATAGTTTTTATACTCGTTACTGATAAAATACCTCATACAATTGCTAAGTCTGACGTGTCTATAACAAGACCATCATTTGTGTGTGCCTAAACTCACATACGGTTTTTAAAAATCCGTTTGTTTTTATCATACAGCACAGATGATTTTTTGTAAGATCTGTCTGTGTCTGAATGATAGGCACAGACGGATTTTATGAAAATTCGTCTATATTTAAAAACCCATGAATTGTATCAAATTTGACCGGTTGCCTTCCCTAGCTCTTTGGCTCCCCCACAAACAACATGCTTATCTCCCCTCAATATAAAGCACCAGACCATGTTCATTTTCCTCGTTTGTCATCCTAGTGTTCATATCTTCCACACACATAGTTACTATGGAATTAATTTTTTTTTTTGCATCGGAGAAGTGTGATTTGGGGCTCGAATTCCTTTTGCTGCACTAAAGTGAGTATCATAGGGTTCTCATCACGGTTTTGTTAGGGTTTATTAGATTTTACTTCGATCTGTGTAACTGAGGGCAATGCTTTGTTTCTGTCATAGATCTGCAATAGCTCAGTTCATGGCAATCAGGCGGTGAAAGTATGGAGTTGTTCCTATGGCTGCTTCTACAGTGCGTATGCTTGGCGTCGACGTCGGCTAGGTGGAGTTCGTGTTCTTTGCTGTTGTGAAGGGCACCTGCGTGGATTCTCTTTTTGGTATGAATCATGTGGTCCATTCTATTCTTACAAATGTAAAATTCTCTATTGTTGTTCGTCACAATATAGACATTTTTGTGAACTGCAAGATTGGGTTGAACGCGTATTTCTTACTCAACCATGGCTAACGGTTTAACAACAATGTAGTCTGGTTCTAGCATGTATGAGATAGTCAAGATGGTACCTAATATGAATGACTACGAGCTGCTGATTTAAGATGATACTTGGATTGACGTTGTGTTGAAACACGGGAGGCTGAGATGTCAATTATTTTGTCTTTTCCGAAGACACCATCCATCAACCAATGATGTTAATCATTTCATCTTTCTGAAAGACGGCATCGCCATGATGTCTATCATACCATCCTTTTAGAAGATATCATCATCAATGATGTATAGCTAGGGATTTTGTTTAGCTAGATAGGTTTATGTGCTTTGAATAATATGTAATGTGCATCTGTGTAATGTTCTTAACCTTTGTGATAGGTAAATGTATGCGTTTTGTGTTTTGAATAATGTGTAATCGATGTTCTGCACAATATATGTCAATATGTTGTTTAATTTGTGAATCATGAAGTATGTATGTCATATCATGAGGGCAATAGGAACCAAAATTTCTTATAAGGGGAAAGAGTCACATAGACAAGTTTTTAAAAAATCATTTGTAACTCTAACTACTCACAAGTGAGTTTCAACAAAACCCGTCTGTGATCCTTACTACTTACAAATAGTTTTCAAGAAAATATGTCTGTGTGTAGCTGTAATAGATACGGAGTTGAAATTGTCTGTAACAAGATCGATATCACAGACACTTTTGCAGAGACAAAATATATAATTGTATGTGATATGGTTTAAAATCCATTTGTAATAAACTGTTACGTGGTAGTGGCTGTTCCATCTATAATATGTTTATTAAAACTCTAGCTTCAAGAATTCTCGGAGCTCATTATTCATAACTCCAGGAATTCATAGAACTGGAGCCAGATACACCCGTGGTATTTGAACGATCTATTTTCTTTTTATATTAGACTAAAATCATAGGCCTACACTACTTTATTTTAGCTTATAAACTATAAGTCTAGTATGGAGCTGACAGTTAGAGACCTGCCAAATACTATATCGGTTCTCTTTTACTTATCATTTAGGACATCAATATGATTTCCAACGATCACGTTTAACTATTACTTTTGATAACTAACTCTGGGTAAAACTTGATAAAAAAATAGATGATATCAACATATATTTTTATGATAAATTCATTATTATTACGTTCATATGTCGAACCTTAATAGTTTTATATATATTAATGATTAATTTTTTTAAAATTTAACTATATATATTCAAGAATAACATTTATTTAAGAATGGCATCTATTCTACAACAAAAGTAGTATGACATAATATTTAGGCTGTGGAATAACAAGTCGATGTGGCGACGCCTCGCATTTAGCGAAGAAGACTAGACCCATTGCGCGTGCATTGTCGCAACAGTACGAATGCGTCTCTAGCAATTCTGCATCCTCGATCTTCTCAGGAGCCGAAATCCACCTTTGGCTGCTGGCTGGTGATCTCCTAATCTTGGGTAAATCTGCGGTGTGACAGGAACCTTTTCCTCTAATCTTATCGCTGGAGCGATAGTGGTGGTAATAATACTAAAAGAGTATATGACAATTAGTCACTTCCCTGTGGTGACCGCTTCGATGGATCCACATCAGCATGCCCCCCCCCCCCCACCCACCAGATGATGTGGACTCAGAATCCATGCATATCAAGCATAAAAGGGAAGGAATAACCTTTGGTGTCGAACATTTCTTATCCTTTTTAACCGAATCCTTGATTGGAACAGCTATTCGATGAGATCTATCTAATTCAACGTATCCAAGTCTCAAACATAAGTGATGGAAGTTTACACCATGCACAGTGCCATATTCGACACATAAGATGTCGAATATAGGCTGATCTCACCTTTTTCGGTGTACAGTGTAAAAAATAGATTTTTGATAAATAAGGTATCGAATACGTATGCTAAATTTATAAATACGGTAATATGTCATCTATTTCGGTAAATACGGTTACGTATGTTATCTATTTTTAGATTTTTTTAAGAACCGGAAAAACTTATCGTGAACTAAAAATATATAGTACATAAAAATGTATATTATTTGACGGTTGTGGGACTATTTTTACGGTCATGACGTATGTTTGCTTGGTTTGATTGCCAGGGTGCTAAATAACTTATGTATGTATGTGCATAGCAACGTGTTAATAGTAAAGCTACGGCTGCCTGTATCTGCAACAGCCGACATACGTGCACGTCTGGTCGCTCTCAACGCCTCCAATTTATTTCACGGATTTTGCATTTTAGCCAGAGGCCCAGGGTTCCTTCCCTCTAGCTAGGGAGCTTTTTATTTATATATTTATAATATTTTTAAAAATACATATCTATTTTAAAATAATGCACATCTAAGTCTATCGTCGCCTGTTAAAAAGGCAATATCAAAGTGTCACCCATTAGATCTACGGTGCAATGATCAGAAATTAAATATCTTAGTTGACGTAACGTTAACGTAAATATATCGTTCAACCAACAGATAACACCTTTGTTATTAGGCTCACCGAAAAAAGTGTCGTTGGTACTGTGCTTGCAACAACACCTTTTGTTAATCATGCAGGGATGCAACATCACCTTTTGTTAATCACATGCATGCATGCAATAACATCTTTTGTTAATCACATGTATGTGTGCAACAACACCTTTTATTAATAAGTGCATGTAGGAAAATGTGTTTGCCCATTGACACCTTTTCTAGTTGGTCCCAGCAGAGCCATGTCGCTCTTTCAACAGACGGTAGCAAATGTGTCGTTTATTGGTTGGACGACACGTTGACATGGACGTCACATTGATAAGGGTATTTAATTTCTAATTGTTGCATCGTGGACCTCACAAGGTGTCGACACCTTGTTGTCGCTCTTACAACAGGCGATGATAGTGTAGATGTATGATATTTTGAAATAGGTATATATATTTTTACAAATATTGAAAAATAAAAATACTAGTTATGATCTAACAAAGTACATCAGTCCAAATTCCAAATATCTACTAGCGGCCACAGTTACATGATTGTATATGGGCTTTGGCCTTTAGCTTGCCTAAAAGATAAGTTGATACCGTTTGTTCTCGTGCACAACAGTTAGCAACAGTCTAAATTAACAACCTCTTGTACACAGAAAAGTCAATGAGATCACTTCCTTTTATAAGTTCTAATTCACCTCCCTAGAGCAACTGCGCAACTTCTTAGCGCACCCTCGGCCGCGGCCCTAGCCTCCTCTGAGCCTCGGGGCGCCACGCAGTGAATCACGTCCTCGCCAGCCGATGTGGGTTGTCCGGTCCCCGCGAGCCGTGCTGATGCGGATTTTCTTTTCTTCCCTACGGTACCAGTATCTGACGTGGAGGAATCGTTCTTTTGAGGGATTGGGTTCTTGCGTCCAGATGGTAGCGGCAGTGGACTTGGCTCGCCCCTGAGTGGCTGATGCACTTTTTTATAAAGCGTCTTGTGCGGACTGACTGGATTGGACTCACGTGGTTGTCACTCGTCTTCAAATTTTATTTCACTATTTGCTACTTTATTTTGTATAGAAAACATTAAAGTAGTATGATATTTGATTTTTAAACTTTGACATTTTTAAATAGTCATACCTGCTTCGTTTGATGTGATTTGCAGTAAGTCATGAATTAACTGGTTAGGGATACAAATTCTTGCAAGTTCTACTTAATAATTGGTAAGATTTGTTTAAGTTGATTAAGTACTTTTATAGCTTTGTATTAGTTTTCAACCGCTAATGTATTTTTTTAAAATTTTCAGCACATTCTTAATATCATGCCTTCTAGAAAGTATGTATTTGGCAGTGAAAAAAAGAAAAAAAAAACGAGTAGATAAGTTGATATAAATATTTAGGAAAAAATGTTTAGGATAATCTCTAATTGTTTTTTGAGATGAGTGTTATTTTTTACATACATGAAGTGTTTATGGGAAACACTTTCTTTAATGCATCAAATATTATCATTACAATTTATATATTAATTATTTTTTATGTTTCAATTTAATAAACCTGTTTTTAGTTTCATTCCGGAACACAAAAAGCTAAGGACCGACCGTGTACACAAGGTACTCATCGTAGTACGGAGTGTCTTCCTTTCTGTTCAGAGAAAAACATAGTCTGTCGACAAATTTGCCTCAAATCAGATGGATATTCAGATGGCCGAGATCAATGAACTTTCCAAAAGAAAAAGAAAAAGAAAAAGGTGAAATGGTAGAATCAAACACTGTTGTCTGCAACTCTTTTCAAGGACCGATATAGTCGGTCCTTAGCGATCCTCTGCAGTGAAAAAGTCAATATATTTTATTGTAGTAGTTGAAACAATAAAATGTGAGTAGATAAACAGTGATATGCGGTGGTACTGTAGACAAAATACCGTAGCAACAGTATCCCGTTATACTGTATCGATGAACCCTACTGTTCATAGTCACTGTAGCATCTGATCTGATCCGTTGATTTTTATCTGATGACCGGGAAAGAGTTCTAATATATTTTACTGTAGCTCTCTACAGTTGCTAATTACACCCACAAGGATCCCGATCTATCGGAAGCTAGGCATGCGCTTCTCAGCGCCCTGCACCCCTGTTAGGTAACTGCAACCGTTGTAGCGTATGAGCTTATGCAACTGTGCTCACCTTGTGAGCCATGCCAATAATTGAAGCTAAGGAGCATTGATTCTCTCCAACCCATCCAACTGCGTGGTACTCGGAGAACGTGGTGGTAGGAGCGGTTAATCGCTCACTACCTACTAGCGTCGAGCATATACGTTCTATAGACTTAGACGCTCATGTCTTATCGGAGCTCATCTCTATATTTGATTTTTTTTCAACAGTCTCAAGCACCTATAAATTATAACGAGAGAACAACATGTCACTTATTTGCAATGGTAGATATTTCATAAATCTTTTTAATAGACATGTGCATATAGTTGTAAGTCTTAGGTATGTGGATGAGTGTGCTGGGTGTGATATGAGGTTAAATACTTCAATTTGTAGTTAAAAAACTAAGTGGTACTACAGCGACTCCACCAACTGCAGCCACAGAAAAAAAAAATAGTGCTTACAAGTCTGAACTCCGAAGCGATGAGTTCTGGTCGACAACACAGACGAAGCAAACAAAGCTCGACATGGAAACAAGACAGGACAAAACAAGCACTGTTGTGGTGTACAGTAGATGCCATTCGGACGAGTAGAATGAAATAGGCCTAGTGTGGTCAATAATTGAGGCTCCTTTGCATCTACCTCGCTCCGGAATCAATCCAGGGCCCTTCCACCATTTTCAAGCTCAGGCCGCCTAGGAAATGGAGCATCATGGCCACCACAGCTTGCGAAAAGTGTAGGCCTCTCTTTGGACGATTACGAAAAGAGAGCATCGTGTGGCAGCGACGCGCTCGCAGGAGCTGCAAGCCTCGGAGAAGAGGCCACACGTGTGTGGTCGGGTCTAGCTCGGCTACCCAGGTGAGACTTGAGAGTGAGCTCGCGCATCTATGTCAGTACGTTCAGCAGCACACGGTATGTGTTCTTCAGTCGTCAGTCGGATTGGATGCGACGTGAGAGATGATTGATCGTTGTAGTGCAGTACGTTCGAGTGATCGTGCTTGCTGTACCGGTAGCCTGCAGGACAGAAACAGAACCATTGCATCGCCATCAGATGCTGAATTGAAGAGTACATGACAAACTTCTTTTTTTTAGAGAGAGAGAGGAGAAACATGACAAGCTCATAGCTCCCGCTCCTCACATCAGAGCGGGCTCGGGCCGGGCCAAAAAATACTAATCTGAGTCGGGCCAAATGGCTGCCCAAGCCCGGCCCAACAAGGGTATCGGGTCGAATGGCAGGGGGCTGGTCTGCCGACGATCACCGAAATGGGAATTGTTGTGACTTTCTGTATTACCATCTACAATCTGTTTGATTTTCTGTATTATGTGCTGTGGTCGTCGATGTCTCGAGTACGATGGAAGCAACGAAACGTACTGGTTTGCAATGGAATCAAAGCTGCAATTGGTGATGGCCAAAATCGTGATGCAGCAGATTGATAACAGACCGAAAGAGACAGACGACTAAGAAAAAGCAACGTACATGTTTCATCATTTGACTGCTGCTACTGCACGAACAATATACGCAGAGAGACGTGCATCAGCAAAACTGTATCGCGCCGGCAAACGGTTGCAACTTGTAACCAAGGTTGCGTGTGGTTGTGACTCATGAATCTTGCCTCACATATCACATCAAGCTGATAAAGGTCCTCAGTTCAATTGGCATCATGATTTTCAGTATCAATTAATTGCAGAAAAAATCGAGATTAAGTTTATCTAACACCACTATCAGTAAGAGTTGGAGAAAGACAATCTCTTGTTCTAAAAAAATAGCATTCCTAAGTTTAAGATAAAGAGTGGGACGAAAAAAAATATCAGGCTTGTTAATCTTAGGGTATGAATAATGCTAGATATTTGTAACTAGATGTTTAAAGAAATAGAGCGTTAAAAATTTACATAAAAATTATAATTTCTATTGCAAACAAGACTACATATACTTAAACATCATTAACTATCTTGTTAGTACTAATATAAACAATGATGCTTAAATAAGTATATTGTCTTCCGTCTAAACACATATACCAGTACAGTTAAAAAAACACGTTTTTTTTTTAATAAGCAACTTCTCTAAATATCTCATTGTAGTTGCTCCTAACCAATAGCAGACAGTTTGGAGCGTAAGATGCAGATCCTAATACTTGGTGCCCAGCTTTGCTTGCGATGTTAGGTATTATCAATTAACTCAAACTAGATAAATTTCCTTCCAAGATAACTGCAATGCTGGAAGCAGTTACATAAAGCTACAAACAAATAAGGGAGGCTTATCACATATATTAGTAGCAATTAGGGTGATGTTATTTTTCAGTCACTTGTTTTTTTTTAAAAAAAAAATTAGACGATAAATATGAGTCGTCCGATCGTGATCGAACGATCCAAAGACCATCTTCAACCTTCGGTCACTCCCCTGATGCCGGCTTGCTCCCCCATCTCCTGTCAGATCCATCGGCATCGCTCACCACCGCACTAACCCAGCTCCGTCGGGCTGTCTCTGCTTGCCCCTGCCTTGGCACTGCCCACCGGTTGTCCTCTGCTGCCCACGGCCGGTGACGTCCCCGTCGCTCCGACCCTCCGCTCTTCTAAGCCCAGAAGCCACCGCCAAATCAACACCTATCAGGAAGCCGCCGCCGCCGCCAAACGGTCGCCTCATCACAAATGCCTAAATTTCAGAATTTAGGAAGTGTGTAGCAATTAACAAAGCAAGAGCAGGACATTCGGATTGCTGTAAAATCCAACTACTTGCTGCCTGGTTTGTACTATTAGTCAACCAGATATTGATGAACACATAAAAGAGTATGTACAAATCATCAGAAATTAAAGATGAACACCGCATGCAAGCAAGCACTTGAAGCTATTAGCTTGCTTGATCCAAGAGCAGAGTATCCATGGCAAAATTGACTGGCACTGACATCAAGACGCAGTACATGAGGGGGACAACATTCACAGACGTGAACTACTAGCTTCATCTGAGGTAGGCGACATGGCCGAACCTGGCCGCCGGGATCGAGCACTCGAACCTCCTCCCGACCATCTCGACCAGCCCGCTAACGAACACCTTCACGGCCTGCGCCGGTGACCGCCGCTTCCCGGTCTTCACCACCGCAACTGAACCGGCAAGATCTTGATCATCGGCTGCAACAACTTTCGCCCCCTGAAGACAAGACAACAGCTGCGGCCATTGGAGACTCATCTGCGTGCCACTGCCACCCCGGCAAGGGCCAAGAGAGGAGAAGGAAGATGCCCTGGTGGTGCCATCCATTTCGCGTCCCTGATCACAAGGTCACAACGTGCATGTCTGTGCAGAATGCCGAGAACGAGGCTTTACTTATGGAGCGAAGCGCACGCGATGTGGACGCGTGATGGAGGATGTGGCGTGTGCATGGATGAAGATGAGACGGGGCCAATGGCGTACGTCCTGCCGGCGGCGCCGTGCCGGGTCGCCGGCCGCATGCGAGCGCACGAGAGCGACGTGGGAGACGACCTGGTGTTGTACACTGGGTGCGTTCCTGCTCGCTGATTATAAAATGCCGAGACAAGAGCTGCAGGACGTCACCGGATAGTGGCAAGGAAGCTGAAATCCTGTGGTTAGAGAGGGGGATTTGGATTCAAATAATACGATTTTTAGTTCCAGATGGAAACAAGCCTCTGCTTATTACTCTGGAATTTTCCCTGGTTTCTGCTAGAACAGAACATTTTATCATCTTCTTTTAAGAAAAAAAATATGTTTCTTGTGAATTTCCTACAAAACTATTGTGCTCCAAGGTTTCAATTGTACCATATCGTTGGTTAACAATGTAGTGGAACCAAAATAGAATGACGGATGCCAATCACCCCACAAGATTTAAAACCCTCCTGTCACATGCACATGGCCTGTGCGTACATGGTTCTGTACACTTTGCCAATTGTAGCTTCATCTGAAGACAAGCATACGAGTCTAGAGAAACGAAAGCTTCCGGTACGAAATTTGCTCTAGTTATGAGCCACACTCTGCATCTCACTGTAACAACAGACTGAGAAGAAAAATAATAAAAGAGAAGAGAATTACAGGGATGCATACGATCCTAACCAATAGCGCCTCGCCACCTCATATGTGCACGCACGCTGCGTGCAGAATTGCACAAGCACGAACGTGTCACGCCTTCTGCTCGGCCGGCAGATGCCACACCCAGAACTCCTCCTTCTGAGCCGCGCCACGCTTCCTGGGGCTCACCTTCGGCGACATGGGCCTTCGCCGGCGGCTGTCCTTCCTCGGAGCGCGCTCCTTCTTCTCCTCTGCTGCCTCCGTCGCCGCAACGAAGAGAACCACCGGCCCAACGGCCGCGACAGGCACATCGTCCGTGAAGCCGAGGAGCGGCTCCAGGGCCTCCACGACGGCGGACATGTCCGGCCGGTTCTTGGGGCTGCCGCTGAGGCACTGGTACGCGACCAGCGCGGCCTTCTGCGCCGCCCTCGCCGAGTACTGGCCCTCCAGCGCCGGGTCCATGATCGGGGCCAGCCTGAGCGGGTCCTTGAGGCACGGCCGCGCGTACTCCACCAGGTTCTGCTGCCTGTTGGGCCTCGTCTTGTCCACCGACCGCCGACCCGTTAGGATCTCCAAGAGCACCACGCCGAAGCTGTACACGTCGCTCTTCGCCGTGAGGTGGCCGGTCATGATGTACTCCGGCGCGGCGTAGCCGTGCGTGCCCATGACGCGGGTGGAGACGTGGGTGTCGTCGCCCTCTGGGCCGTCCTTGGCGAGACCAAAGTCTGAGAGCTCGGCCTTGTAGTCCTGGAGATGGACAGAAGCCATTCAGCATCCTAGTAGCTGGGCTTGTAGAGTAATTCTTTCGATACTGGACCAGCCCAAAACCATTTACCACTAGCCCACAGCACTATTTTTGCCATTTTATTTTTTCTCTATTCAGTTATAGAAGGATAATACTATGTATGCATTTGGCACTGGCCAGAATGAAATGCTTTCAGTGATTCGCAAAAAAAGAAACCTTCTTTTCATTGAAAAAAATGGCTAGAGTAATCATCTTAATGTTCACAAGTCACAACCTACACGTCAGGTTAGAATTACAGAAATTTCCATAAGAAAAGTGGGTTTTTTTAGAAGCATAAAAGAAGTGGTTATGATGTTTACTGCTAGTTTAAATACTTGCTGCACACCATGCATGCACACCAAATTAAGTAGTTAAGATGACCGGGAAAATTGCAGAAACGCTCACCAAGTCGAGCAAGATGTTGGAGGTCTTGAAGTCACGGTAGATCACCGGCTTCTCTGCGTCGTGAAGGAACGCCAAACCCTTCGCGGCACCTACTGCGATGTTTAGTCGGGTTGACCACGGCAGCACGGCAGGAATCTCTGCAAAATAATATTACAGAAAAACTCAGTAGGATCTTTATAATGTGAGTTCAATAATTCATGAATGTTTATTGTTCTGTACACATCAGAGGATGAGCGATGAGCTCGATCATCGCCGGTTTTTATAGAAATTGATTTCTTTACTCCCTTTTTTTTTACCTAGGTTACCTAGATAATAGTGTAGAGAACGATCCAGTCAACGTGTTAGGCGATTTCCTTATGACCAAGAAGAAATCAATCAGTGAGGCATGCAGCATAATCTATTGGTCGACATTAATCTATCAACTATATGTGACCTCTCTATCTTCTTGTGTAAGCACGAATGCTCAGATCCATGCTTGGCTAATACAACTGCAATGTCATGCAGTCTTGCATTTGAACGGCTAGAAGTCAGTCAAATCTAGTTTGGTCTGACAGAACTCGAAAGGTTGGAATTGGAAGGCGGTTCAAGGAAACCTTTTGTCTACCATGCATTCTAAAACATTTTGATTTTTTCCGCAGTCACCAACTTGAAATATACTTTTGTTTTCTTTCAACAATTCCCCTAATTTTGTGTTCTTGATGTGGTTAGGTAGTAACCTAGTTTTCTCTCGGACCATGCCAAGTCACCATGCGCGTGACTTGTCAGCCATACCATACATCATCACAGCAGCATTCTGGATTGTATTGGTCGTCCAGAATTCCAGATTAGCATTGACAACTAGGTACTAAAGCAGTTATTAAACTGGAACCTCCAGGTGATTGGTGGCATGCTTAGCGTGTACTTACGCTTGAAAAGGTGGTTCTCGAGGCTGCCGTGCTCCATGTACTCGTAGACGAGGAGGCGGTGCTCGTCCTCGCAGCAGTAGCCGAGCAGCTTCACCAGGTTGGGGTGCCGCAGCTGCCCCAGGAAGATCACCTCCGCCTGCACCCAAGAAGAAAAACCACGTCGCCATCAGCGTACGCATCGCATCCATTTCCCTTTTCCTGATCGGGGCCGCCGCCGTACGTCGATGGGCAGCTTATCCGGCTGCCGCCGGAACCCGGAACCGTCACGTCGCTCAACCACCTCCCTCCCTGTGGTCTGTGGATGTGGAGTTGGCTTCCGCCACACACGTCCGCATCTCTATGCGCGCCGAGATATTTTTTAGTACTCGTGCGGCTAATCATGTCATGCCCATGAGCGATAAATTTGATCCGTTGAATTGACATTGATTTCCTAAAAATGGATCATCTTCTTTCTTCTCCCTTTGAAACGGGTCAAATCTAAAAATGGATCAAATCTCACTATGTCCGATTTCCACCGTATGATTCATCTACTTTCTTCTCCCTTTAAAACGGATATACTGTGCTTCTTCTTCCACAGCATGAGACTCCCTCATTCTGTCGGTCTCCCCGTCTCCATCGGCTCTTCCGTCGATAGATCCGTGCCTGCCGCTCTCACCACGCTAACCCAGCTTCACCAGACCCGGTGGCGGAGCCACGTTATAGAGTTGTAGGTGCATATGCACCCCCTCCGATCCAAAAACGTTGTTAATAATAGGTATCATGAACAGTAAAAGGCCGTGCACCTCCTGGTTTGGCTGCTAGCTTCGCCCCTGACCAACCCACATCCTTGATGTCTTCATCGCCTCGCCCCATGCCCGTCTCGTCTGTCGGGTCAACCTACCGCTTGCCGACCTCCCTCTAAACCTAGCAGCAGACAAATCCCTATTGGAAAGCCGTTGTCGTCAACCCAAAACCCTAACCCTATCGTCATCACTATGTTCATACCATCACCTAACCTCACAAAATCAGGCGTCTGAACTTTAAACTTTAGAAAACGTAAATTAGTAAACATGTTGCTTCCTGAAAAGCTGATGAATTCATCAGGGAAGCTAAGCTTAAGCTACGCGACTCTCAATCCTTAGCCTCTAGCTAGCGTTCAGATTTAGATTTTCTGTAGGGTTACTCAACGTTGCCGGGACCAGGTGTCACGTCGGGAAGTGGTTTGCCATAAGAGATACGTTTAGTTATCCTTGTAAGGGAACTGACTCGCTAGCTTCGATTAACCACAAGCTCACTCTTTTACTGCAATAAACCCTTCAGATCGAGAAGGGGAAAAAAAAAATCAATTTTCGAGACTACACTTCCAAGAAAGCTATGCTATCCATGGACACAGACGTCGGTTCGACTTGTATTTGAATGTCCAATTTAGTATAGAAAATTTGAACACGTGAACTAGTACGTGTATCGGTATCCCATTTAAAATTGATATGTTGGACTAAAAAAAATTTAGATACAAGTGTTTAAGTAACACTGCAAGAGTCGGGAAGCTGTTAATCACTGGACTGGAGTGGTAATACCTACGCAATACAGGTAGAGTAAGTAACACGTACGTGCAGACGGTGCAGTGATCGGAGACAAGGGCAGGGTGAGGACGCACGTACCAGCCACTCCTTGTGTCCCTGGGCACCCTCGGGGTCCCAGAGCTTGACGGCGATGGCCTGCGGCTTCAGCCCCTTCTTGACGCCCTCGTCGACGAAGCCCTTGTACACGGGCCCGAACCCGCCCTCGCCCAGGAAGTTGCCGGAGTCGAACCCGCGCGTCGCCGCGCGCAGCTCAGCGACGCTGAACACGTGCAGGTTGGAGCCCACCAGCGACACCGACAGGTCCTGGTCCGCCGCGCTGCTCAGGTCCGTGAACGACAGCCGCCCGCCGCCCGGCCGCAACTTCCTCTGCTTCTCCCCCGCCCCGCCGTTGCCGCCGAGGCACCCGCCCAGCAGCGACCTCCACGCCGACGCCGTCGTCTTCCTCGACCTCATCCCTCCCCTAGCTGAGTGGCACGTCGTCGCGGCCGCGAGGGAAGAGTAAAAAAGATAAAGGCTCGTGAACACGCGGGGTTTTCGCGGCGAGTTTGCGTGATTCGCGAGCTGAGAGGGCGACGGTGGTGGTGTGGCTTGGCGAGGTCGATCGCGCGGGGCGAAGGGGCTATATAGACGCGAGCGCCACAGTGCGCCTCGGCCCTGTCTCACCACGGGAGGGTCTTGAAAAATTCTTGCACGTATTATCAATACCGTTTATTTACTTTAAGATTCACAGTAAAAATAGATAAAAAATAATAAAATAAGTAAGAAAATTAATGTATGAATAGATATAAGAGGAGAGATAGACAAATGAGATAACTTTACGTCTACACCTCCGTTGAGTCGCTTTTCTACTGGTTTTTGGGACGATGTGCGTCGCTCGTTGGGATGGAATAGGTTATACAATTTGTTCCGTCGCTGTTGCAAAATTTCAATGTGAGTTTCTTAAGAGTTTTGTATCTTATTTTGTGTTTGTGTGCGCTTCTTCGATCTCTACCTACCCTCTTACGGGGTATGGAGACTTTGTCCGAGTAGTAGGTGTCGCTTTTGATTATTTCGTGTTGGATTACCGTTGAGATGGAATGGAGCTTGAGGAAAATGCTTGTTTTTTTTGGGAATGGAAGACCCGGAAGATTATTGTCCACTGTCCAGCTTATCGTTCAAGGCTCTAGTTAGTTCTTTGCAAAGAACGGGATACCACTCATGCATTGCATTGGGTCTTTAACTAGTCATTAGGATATCAGCCGTGCTCACACGGGCCATCCACACGCTCAAACGAACGCGTCCAAACACTTGCAGTGACCCACCACCGACTCCTGCAAAAAGGAACTCAACTCTGCAAAGATGCTTTGACAAAACTAGAGCATGTTCTAGTAAGTGAAAATTTCACAATTTTCATAACCGTTCATTTGGATTGAAATTCATACTGAAAAGATAAGTAAAAAATATTATAAATAGACGAAAAAATCAACAAATTAATCTATATCAAATAGAAAGAATGGATAGATGAGATAACCTATAAGATCATGCTCGAAGAGGACGGATAGACAGCCTGACACACTACACCGGCCGGCTGGCTTCTGCTCCTCTGTTTCTCACTCTTCCAGATTTCTTTCGGCACGCAGCGAGTGAGGTATCTGATTCTCTTCACGCCCATCGAAGCAGCGACGGCTCGTGCATGCAGGAGGGGCAGTCGTGCTCGCCGATCCTCGTCCTGGTCCCCCGAGAAATTCTCGTCGGTTTGGACCTTTCCTCCCTCGAAGGTTATGCCACGCACCGGGCGAAAGCTAGTGTCAGCGTCGGTCGATCGATGTCTATCGAAATTCTGGCACACCTACCCTGCCGAAATGAGAACCAAGCTTCCTTTTCTTCTAGAGAGAAAACAGACAGAAGCTTCTCCGGCGTTGGTTGGCGTCTAGCTGGTGGTGATGCTCACTGCTATGTATCTCGAATGGAGATTCCGAATGGGCATGCAAGGATAGGGACGGCCCGCCATTCTCGCAGCAGTATACACGGTGTAGCCGGGGTTTTGAGTCTCGTTTCTCGATGCCCAATCAAGCTCCGCTAGAACTAGTGACGGATGCAAAATAAAAAAAATTGAATGTCCTCCAAGATTCGGCTGGGAGCTAGTCCTAGAACTACCTCGTACATGAGATTAATGCGTGTGGGACTTAGGCATGATGGATCGTCGTCAGCGAGTAGAAATAAATACACTAAGGATTTTAACAGGTTCAGACCACACGGAAGCGTAATACCCAACTCATATGTGTCCAATATCTTATCAATGCTCTTCGAATGTCTCTTTTCTGAATCTCTATTACAAGGTGCTCACCCTTTTATCTAACGGGGGGAGACCCTTCTGTTATATTAAGCAAGCCTTAATCAAGTGAATCATTAGCCCTAAATCAAACACTAACTTAAAACGGAAGCGTAAATATGGGTACCTGAGCTCGGTGATGATATTAGAGGTTGATGGTGAGGTCGGGGAGTGTCGGTGTAGATGCAAATGTTGTCGATGATGACGCCGACAGTAGCCTTCACCTTGTTTACTGCGTTATCTTAGGATCGGATTAGAGTTTGTGGGGGGGGGGGGGGGGAGATTAGCCTAATATGCGAATTATGGTCACATGGCCTACGGGACTCCCCCCTGGTTTACAACATAATCGTTCGAGATGGCAGGTCTCCTGTCACGCTGTGATCTCCTGATCGGTTCATTATGCACTGCAGGTTAAGGACTGGGTACTGCAGGGGACTGCTGAGGCTCATCGTTAGGTATATCATTAGGAATTTCAGAGACCTCAACAGGGGGTGTACTGACGTTAGTTTCTATTGAAGGTGCAACCACCTGAGGCACAGGGATGTGTGACTCTTGTATCAGCGGAGTAGGAACATAAACCCGTTTTTCTTCAAGATCAACTTCCCTTTGATCCTATCCCCGTTCTCAAGAAACACAGCTGTCTTGTTTCTACGAACTTAGTGATCCTATCTGGACAGTAAAAGCGATATCCCTTTGATCTTTCTGGATACCTGATAAAGTGACAACTAACTATCTTGGGATCTAATTTTCCAATATGTGGATTAAAGACTTTAGCTTCAGCTGCACAGCCCCACACGCGTAAATACTTTAAAGAGGGTTTTCTTTCAGTCCATAATTCATATGGTGTTTTTGGAACTGATTTACTGGGAACCTGATTAAGAATGTGTGTGGCTGTCTTAAGTGCCTCCATCCACAGTCCAACTGGTAAACTAGAATAGCTGAGCATACTTCGCACCATGTCCATAAGTGTGCGGTTGCGTCGCTCAGCTACCCCGTTTTGCTAAGGTTCACCAGGTGTAGAATATTGGGCTACTATGCCATTTTCCTGAAGGAATCTGGCAAAAGGAACAAGGATTTGCCCATATGTGACATGCCTCCCATAATATTCTCCTCCGCAATCCGATCTCACTACTTTAATCTTCAAGTTGTGCTGATTTTCTACTTCAGCCTTAAATATCTTAAATTTATCGAGAGATTCAGATCGATCTTTAATGGGGTAGATATAGCCGTAATGGGAGAAGTCATCAGTGAAGGTAATGAAAGAATCAAAACCGTCAACTGATGTCACAGGAAAAGGACCACATATGTCCGTGTGAATTAATTCTAATAATTCTGTGCTCCGAGTGGCCCCTTTCTTTATTTGCTTAACGTATTTTCTTTTAATGCAATCTATGCAGTGGTCAGAGTCGGAGAAGTCTAAGGGTTGGAGAATCTCTTCCTTAATGAGACGCTCCATTCTCCCCCTCGAAATGTGGCCTAAACGACAATGCCACAGTTTTGAAGAAGTCTCATTAATTGTACTTCTCTTTCTCTTATGGCTTACATCATAGACATTCATCGTCATAGAGGATTCATTAAGAGGAAGCATATAAAGTTTGTCTTGTCGGATGGTAAGACCAATAACATCTGAATTAAATTTAAGAATGCATTTATTGTCTCCGAAATTACAATGAAAACCATCATCATCTAACATCGAAACTGAAATGAGATTCCTCCTCATAGAAGGGACATAAACTATATTATTTAATCTAAGAGTGAAGCTATTATTAAGAACTAATGGAAGGGATCCGATAGCTTCAACTTGAGCTTCCTTCCCATTGGCCACTCTAAGACTTCGCTCCCCCTTTCTTAATGTTCTCGCGGTAATGAATCCCTGTAAGGAGTTGGTAACGTGCACAGTGGCACCTGAGTCAATCCACCATAAATTAAGGAAAAAATCAGCATAAAGTAATTCATCAATGAATGTTATGAAATCATTACCCTTCTTTGCAAGCCACTTCAGGAAACCAACACAGTCCTTTTGGTAGTGTGGTCCTTCTTGTGGTAGAAGTGGCATCCGTCATCTTTAGATTCTTGAGAGGCAGGAGCAGAAGGAGCAAATGCCTTGGGCGCCCTCTGTGCTGCCTTGTCGTGTTTAGCGACGAAATGCAACTTCTTCTTAGACTTGAAATCCCCTTGGAATTTTCTTTTATTCTTGGGGCTGCTTATTTGATTCACAAAATCTTTATTTTCAGTCCTCACCCTCTCTTCCTCTTGGACACACATTGCGATCAAGTCGCTCATGCTCCACTTCTCTTTCTGAGTATTGTAATTTATCTCAAAAGGAGTAAACTCAGGAGGGAGAGAGGTCATAATGAAGTGGACAAGGAAACCCTCAGAGATTTCCATATCCATGCCCTTGAGTTTGGTAGCCATGTCTGTCGTCATCATGATGTGTTCTCTTATACCACCGGACCCATAATTATACTTAGTGTTGAGGAGCTTCTGAATCAGTGTACTGGCATAAACCTTGGAGGTGCCTTTAAATTGCTCCTCCACAGATGTCAAGTACGTCTTAGCTTTTTCTGGGTTTGGGATCGCTCCCCTTATTGCATCTGATATTGAGTTCCTCATTATCATAAGAGACATGCGGTTGGACCGCTCCCACTTCTCAGAAAGTGCATCATAAGTTTTCTTTAATTCATCATAATTTTCCACGCAAATGGCGGGAGCTGTGGGAGCGTCAACCCTGAGTGCATAGTCCAGGTCTAAAACACCAAGGACAACAGTCACCTTAGCTTTCCAAGCAGGAAAATTATTGCCCGTAAGTTGCTCTATGCCGTCAATAGTGACGGCAATGGAGGAAGCGTTAAGAGCTGGAGAGAAGAATTGGGCCAGATTAGTGACTTTATCATAAGAAAATAATTTACACGAAAATAACTCTACGTTGGTCTGATTAAAATCATGCAAAAATAAAACTCCAATCCGCATCACCGTTGGGCGAAAAACAGAAAAGATAGCACATAATTACATTCAACTTTGGTCAGAAAGTAATTATGAACCTATATGAATTGATCGCAAAATTCTCCGGAAAAATCTTCCCGTTGGATCCAATTCAACCAGAGAATTAACAATAATATTTTATGCATTAATCATCAATTAACTTTGGGCTATTTGCATTAGATATTCCAGTGCATAAATGGAAAAAACGTTAGAAATCACTGAAAATTCCAAATAAATGGAAAAAGCCCAAAACTTTAAAGAAAACAGCCCAAAACGGCATTTCGGCCTGGCTCGGCCCAGACCTGTGCACGCTACCATTCAGCCCAAAAAGGGACTTTCGGCCCATGTAGCATGCGGCCCAGCAACGCGATCGGTCCAGAAGAAGAGCGCGCGGCCCAGCTCCTCGCTTCCGCTGCGCGCCGGCCCGGCCGAGGGCACGGCCCAGCCACGCGCTCGGCCCATTTTTGCTTTCGCGCGTGCGTCGGCCCGGAGATTTTCAGCCGTTCATCGCGATCGACGGCAGGCCGACGAAATCGCCTAGTATAAAAAATTGTCGGCCGAAAACCCTAACCCTAAAAAACATTTTTTTTCTCTTCCTCCCCGAAAAAACCGCGCGACTGGAGAGAGAGCGAGGCGGCGGCGAAACATGGCCGCCGGTCGCCCGAGAGGGAGAAGAGGGCACGGGCTCCACCGGAACCGACGGAGGCGTGCTCGTATCCCAGGAAGGGAGGGGGGGGGGGGGAGAGCGCCCGGCGAGAAGGTGCCCCGTCCCGCTGCGGAGGAACCGAAGGAACCGCGCGTGCATGAAGAAAGAATATCCCGCCGAAGAAGAAGAACTCTGACGGGCATGAACAGCGACGCAAGGCGCCGGATCCGTAAGACCTCCACCCCCTCTAACTTTATTGCTCTAGGGTTCGAGATTAGGGAAAAAAGGGTTTATAGGGTTCGGATTTTGGGGGAAAATTGGGGATTTCTTAGGGTTTTGCTTAATCTCCCCGATTCCCCTCCTTCTAAATGCTACCCGAGGTCCAAAAAGGGGCCTAAGGTCCTTAATCCGAAACAATTAGCACATAATAACACAAATGTGCACAAAAAAACATCTCATCCGAAACTAATGCATGAATATGTAGGTCTAAACCGATGCTAAATGGGGCTAATACGCGTCAACTAAGCCTTAAACATAAGCAATTATGGACTAAACATGCTTAATGGACAAAAACAGTACTAAAACTTGATCAAATTGGGCCTAATTAACATTAGCCGAACCTAATTCATCTTAAAAAGACATAATTTAAAGCTAATTGATGTAAACCGAAAACAAATAGGCCAGTTTGATCAAAAGATGACATCAACCGAACATGATCTAGTCTAATTAAGGTCTAAAAGCGGTCTGATTAGAGCTAAAGGTGGCTCTGATGCCATTGTTATATTAAGCAAGCCTTAATCAAGTGAATCATTAGCCCTAAATCAAACACTAACTTAAAACGGAAGCGTGAATATGGGTACCTGAGCTCGGTGATAACATTAGAGGTTGATGGTGAGGTCGGGGAGTGTCGGTGTAAATGCAAATGTTGTCGATGATGACGCCGGCAGTAGCTTTCACCTTGTTTACTGCGTTCTCTTAGGATCGGATTAGAGTTTGTGGGGGGAGATTAGCCTAACATGCGAATTATGGTCACATGGCCTACGGGACTCCCCCCTGGTTTATATATAGCGCAGCACAAGGTGGGACCACCACCATTTGTTGGTTGGGGCTCTCGATCAGAGCGCATGGAGGGCAAACGGATCTCCTTTTATCTCGGTCATGTTAGGGATAAGGCCGAGATCAATTCCAACACCGTCAGGAAGTGTCCAGAATGAGGGCATGAGTTCCCGTAAATAATAAATGAAAAGTGATTATCATTGGTATACAATTGATGTTACAAAGGGTTGAAAATATATCCCTCGGACGGTTCCATTGGTCTTCGCGTTCCAGCTTTAGCAGGCAAGGGGTGCCCACCGACCAACTTCTGAGTACTCTCTCATGCCCATTTGGGCAGAGTAGGCCTGACGCGGTCTGATGTGACAGGGCGATAAGTCTCGTACCCATCAAAGATATCCTCAAACCGTCTATCTTCATGGGCCCCACGAGAGGACATGCGATGGAGCCCGCCGCATTAATTGTGCTCACGCCTTCCTGCCAGACAGCGGCAGGGACTGACGTATTCAGTACGGCAGGCATGGGGGAGAGTGGTTGGATGTGACCGTCCATGCTCCCTATTAAATGCGGCATTGGGCCTCCCACCGACTGACACCTCATCGTGGAGTCCCTGCGGGGTCCACCAGCATGAGGCTTGCCGGGTCCTCGGGGCTCTTTGGGTACTCAGGGACCAACTGTTCTTGGCTCCGAGCACTCACTTCCGGACCTCACTTCCCTCGAGTCCTCGAGGCTCTCTGGGTGCTCGGGGATCAACTGTTCTTAGCCCCGAGCACCCACTCCCGGACCTTACTTTTCTATCGGGCTATCGGGGAGATAGTCCCTGAGGGAAGGCGCCATGTGATACCGTGTTGTTCTGGTCTCAGGACTCGGAAACCCCCGAATCTCATATTACTGACATATGGCCTGTTAAGATTTAGGTGTTTCACTTGTTGAATTAAAAGATGTCATATGAACCGCTATATATGATGAATCATATGAAAATAAAAATTAAATCGATGTCATATGCATTCTATAGATATAATGTGGATTCGCTCCTAACTATGACAATAATTTCACAGGAAACGGTTCAACTCTCTTTTCTGAAGAAACATGCGTCGAACTATTATATGCTCTTACGTCTTACCAGAAAGGAAATAATACGCCCAAATTTGATTAAGACCATGTAAAGAGTCGATATTTTTAGGATCTTTACAGGTTTCTTTCTTTCGTGCAATCCATGACTGGTCTTCACCTGCAACAACAACATAACGGACTTGTTTTTTCTCCGGCAGGTGGAGCAACCGGGCATGCAGTGACAGTCAAACGTTCATGCGTGCCTGCAGGGAAATAATCCTTCTATCCTTTTGACTTCTGCAGTGCAGCACATCGATCGATCAACCCGTGTTAGTTACGACAATTAGAAAATTAACCAAACTAACTCACGTGCTTTCTACGAGTACATCGATTGATAATTGATTCACTTTGACCTCCCAGCGCCGTAAGTTGCTGGATAAAAACGGAGAACAAATTTCCTTGTTTCGTCGCCAAGAAACCCTGACACTGATCGTGTTCTATTACTTGGTCGATGCTAACCAAATAATTTAGCTTGGGCAGAGAACGTAGGGTCCTGTTCTATTGGTGTTTCTTAAAAAAGGTCAGACTAATAACATCGAGAGAGCAATTCGATCGACACTGAACAGTTAATTTAGCTTAAACCCGACATGAATGTCTTAGCTTCTCGATTGTGACCTTGGCACCAAGCTCCCGAATTGACACGTTCTAGAAACACTTTAAAAAATATGATCCAATGCAAGAACATATGCAAATGACATTACAGTCACCTGCAGCTAAGCGACAGGTTAACCTCGTGACGAGATATGGGCCGGTAGGTTCGCCATCTTTTTCCATGAAGAGCTGAAGCGTCACACGACGACCCGTTACCAACTGCTATAGTTACATACATACATGCATGCATGCTAATATATGAGCTGAGCTTCTTATGCACCTCTTGCTTCCTGATTAGTTTTCTGTGTTTAAGGATAAACTCTTTGGCAGGTACAACCACAGCCCCTTAAGATATGATATAGACTCTTTTAGCATCTGTCATTTTCAGCTCTACTCGAGGGAAAATTCTAGATCAATGGCTTTGATTTAAGAAGAGACATGGTAGCAAAAAAAAAAAAGTATCTAGCTAGGGTTCTCGATTTTGTTGAAAATGCCTGTGATTTAATTTGGATCATTCATGCTCCCCGACGTGAGCATATATTCTTGATCATAATTTTTTAATATGAGAAACGAGGCTAGAGTAAGTTTGGTGACGATTCTTCAAGATCCCCGTGCATGGATTTGTAGCTCTGTTGGGTTGATGCATCAATCATGACTCGTATACGTGTTACAAACGCCAGTTGGATAATTGCTCAAGGCATTAGTTGATTTGGAGCATTTCAATCTGTCGGCTACAAGCATACAAGGCATTACCTATTCAGTTCAATAGCTAGCTTCATTACCTTTTCTAATCAGATACTATCTTCAGCTTGATTTGGTCAACAAGCATATACACTGAACTGAATACCGACCATTTGTTTTGAAAGGGAATGCATGCTTCTTCAATAGACAGGTTACTTGACATTGGAACCCAAGAAGAAGGTGTTTCCTATGCGAAATTTTTCCCTTAGACTGGTTCTAAACTAACTTATTTTATCCTGGAGATACAATCATAATTGATCCTCTTTATCTTTTAGAGTAGGCATTTAATCAACCTAACTCCATTAGCAAACATCCTTTAGCATAGTGTCATTATTAATTGTTATTGTAAACTTTTCATGTCAACGCATGCTTTTGTCTTGATATCTTTTCAAGACATCGGATCAGCAGCATCTGCTCCAAACTTCCCATACACTGCAACAGGTCAACAACCTCATGGAGTCATGGTTACAAGACAATTAGCACCCAAATACAATTTTTTTCATATTGATATAGCTGGTTGTTAGTACTCTTTTGTGACGATAGTTTGCGGAGTAATATCTAAGTAACACCTCTTTTTCCCCATTTCCAAAAACAAAAAAGGCTGGTAAAAACAACATCAACGAGACGAGCCAAGCTGGGCCGAGCTAGATATTCTTCCTCGTTGGCTTAAAGAGCCGAGTTTTTGGCAAGCTTGTGGTGGACTAGAAAAGTGATAGTTGTTCAGCTTGCCAGTTTTTTCTTGTCATTTCTCTATGATGCATTACTTTCATTTCAATTCTTTGGCTTATCTTGTCACCTCTGTATGTGATCCATGATTTTTCAACTCTTGGCATTTGTTTGTGTGCCTTGTCCCATAGTTCTGTTGGAATTTGTAAATGGTCCCATGTTTGCCTGGCCAGGGCCCTTTCCAGCCGTGTTGTGTGGCATGAACGTGAGCCGCGTTGACCCAAGAGGTTTGATCAAAAAGAATGACCCGGTATGGATGAGTTGAGTTGGACATGACAGTGGTCACAATAAAATAAAATATTTAATTTTTTACCACTACACTGGAGTGATAATTCCTCACTGAGAATGATAAATAAATACTCTAGATCTATAATAGTGGATCTAGTGATAAATTTAACACTCTATCAATGACAGAGTACTAAAATATCAAATAAAACATATACAATTTCTTGTATGCTTGCAAACCTGGGGCCCATTCTGTTTAGAATACATTGTAGTGACCAGATAATTGATACGGATTTTTCCAGTCCGAAATACAATGACCCATTGCGTTATGATCCGTGACATGCGCATGATTACATGTGCATCCGTCTCTAGCAGACTAACACGCAGGTATGTTGTTGGGTCAAAAGAACAAGCTGGAACAAAAGATATGATCATGCCGGATTGCCCAGCACTTGTCGCAATCCTGCATTTTTGCTAGGTAACAGAATCCAGTATTGAGCTTGTTGGAGCCAAAAAGATTTGGCCGAGCGCTCTAAAATAAAGATCCAGAAGCTACTTAGGGCTGTTTGTTTTTTTATTATGATTCTAATCATTCAGATTATGATTCTCACAATCTAAAATAAACACCACCCGATTATTATAATCTTCCTTCTCTTTCCCCCTCTCCTACTGACTCCCTTACCACGCGAACGGCGGCACGGCTATGACGGCAAAATGGATTCGCGGCATCTTACTGTGCAAACAGTCGGCGACGGCGCTACTTGGACTGGCTGGACTCCATGGACTGCGGCGAGGGTGACCTCGAGCTACAAGCTACGGGAAACGGCGGGATCAAGCTATATGGAATCGCAACAATATAAGGAAACTATCTACGATGGTCGCAGTGTTGATTGACGATCAGAGAGAGCAGGCGACGACAATCGGCATCGAGGAAAAGGAGGCCCACGGTGTGCGGTGGTACAACGACTAATCATCGACATGAAGCTAACCTATGTCTTTCCAGTGCTCAATTAACAGAGAGGAAGGGAGCTCTGACCTCATATGCGAAGGACCAACAACAATGATTGATGACGGTGGTGCGATAAGGGACTCTGAAATCCGGCGAGCTCATGGCTTCACTGCGCATACAGATGGAACAAGAAGAATGAGAGGAGCACATAAAAGCGTTGAGCGCAAGGAATTGGACAAAGACAGCACAAATGGGGAAAAATTGAAGAAGTGCTCATGTTTAAGGAGAGAGCGACAAGGAGAACTCTCCTAGGTGGATCTTGACGGACAGAGGCCAGTGGAGCAGCACCAACGATGGCAATGGCGGACAATGGCGCCTAGCTTTGACCTCTGCTATGGCGGCTCAGCCGAGCAACAAGAGCGAATGAAGAGAGTAGGGAGAGAGAGGAGAAAAGAAACGAAATGGTACGTTTATAATGGTATTAGTAGTTAAATATGAGTCATAATCCATAATTCAGAATCAACTTTTTTATTATAGATTATACATAATCTGTCTCCCGATTGTGAAATCTAAATTGTAAAATTAACCTGTTTATTTCTGATTTTAACTTTAAAATCAGAATATTAGAATCATAATAAGAAACAAACAAACTCTTAAGTAGAATCTGAGGCCTAACACCCCAGCTTTAAGGCTCGGCTCGGCTCAGCTTCTCTGAGCTCTGTATTCAGAAACTGGGGTAAGAGCGCTACAAAAAACCTGACTTGGAGCTTGGCATGCCAAACATTTCCCTGCACTTTGATGTTCTTTACAAGCTCCAGCGGCCGCCAAACAGGATGGGCTAGACAGGGCAAAAGCTTTAAACAGTCGAATAGAGCAGCAGCACGGGTCATGGATTTTTCTAGCAGGTAGAGATATTGCAGACTTGGAGGGTTAAAAAACAGAGATTTGAAGTTCAAATCTTGCACAGCATCAGCATGACATGCTCTGTTGTCACTGCATCATCAGACTGACGAAAAGGTGACAATAATTTATGAAGCGAATGGCACAAGGATATTGAAGAATATGTACAGTACCCCTGATGACAAATATGGGGGGGGGGGGGGTGAAAACCTCTGAGTCCCGCAAAATTTGGTATAACACAATACACAACAGGCGGTGTGACAATTTTTTGTCAGGAAAAACACTGCCTACACAACACTCTTTCCCCTGTCCCAACTACTAGTTCGCTGAAAATACCTTGCAAAAATTTCAGGCCCAGATAGCAGAACAATTTATGATTTGGGGAGAAAGATCAAAACAAACAAATGGAACCCTGTATTTTTCTTTTTCTGCACTCCCCCTTGCATCTCACTAGCACGCGATGAATAACGAACTTCGCCACGGTAGCCAGACTTGGTAAAAAAATATTCCCGCAGTATACATCTGCAAAGCATGCAAGGGTAAATTCTGATAAATTACATGTAGCCAACACAGACTAAAGCGAGAAACAAGGGAAAGAGACTGCATATAAATGTTCCTTTTCAGTTGTGACGTAAAACCAGATAAAGCAATTAACCAAATGTATTCCACCCAGCTGAAATAGGCATTAAGGTCATAAGTTCATAACCAGGATAATGCTTGCAGCCATGTACTGCTATTGCAAGACAAATGTACGGAGTTTACAATTAATCCTGTAAATACATCAAACTATTGGAATGGAATGCTGAGGACAACAGAAGTACCCAACAATATGCACAGGAAGAACACAACATAAGACACCATGGGGAGTTGCAAAAAAACAGAAAAAGATTGGTAGATAACTTGAATCGCATTAAAGGCAAGAGAATACCTTCCAATCTCACAAATGGTAGCTCTATATACATTGACGACACAACTACCCTACAAACTATAAATAATTAGGCAAAAATACAAAAAGGAAAGAAACAAGCAAACCATATAGAAAAGAAATATAACAAGCAAGAATACAGAAATACCTATACTTGAATCACACAGCTGAGGAGTCTTCTGCTGGCAAACATATTCAAAATGAATGAATGATGCTATCTAAATACAAGACTCCCATTCTCTTGTTGTCTTATTTTCTCGATAAGCGATTGATAAAATGTCCTGAATGCCTTGATATCATTTCCCTGTTGAAGCAGAAAGTTACACTCATTACAACAAAAAATAGTCTATTTAAACAATCCAAAAAAGAAACAGTCTATTTAAAAGTGTGAGGTTACATCATGAACTCTAAATCACGTCAACACCTTGTTACTAGTATTGACAGTCAAGTTGTTTTGTGATGCAAAGCATCTAAGTGTCCAACTATTGACAGCACAGCAACATAGTTTACTCAAATTTGAGTTCCCGAATTTAAGAAAAGTGGTTCAACTTCCTAAGTTTGAATATAGTAATTTCCAGATATATCAATTAAGAAATGAGAACCATGTGAGATCAAAAGAGCTAGCATACCTGTAACTTCTGGAAGTACTGTTCAGCTAGGTCTGGTGGGCAGTGAGCTTCTGGAAGACCTTTTGTTACAAAGTTTACAATGAAGTCCTCCCCAAATCTTTCGTACATAATCTTTTGGGCCATCACGATTTCACCAAAGAGAACAAGCTATATAAAGAACAAGTCAAATAAATGAAGTGCTTGACGAAAAAGGATTAATTCATCTATCACCATGCACCAAGCATATTGACTTTAGAGTATAGTAATGCTGTAAAATGACAACACAGAGAGTTCTGAAACAAACAGACGTGTAAAGTCCAGTTGAGACTCTAAACTAAGCAGCCAATATGTAATAACCAAGCCCCACTGTCCTCAGAAGTGCATTGGCACATGCCTAGTTTGGACACCAAGCACTTTACTAATCCCCACTGCACTAGGACATAGCACATTTGCACTGCCCAACTCAGCATTCTATTTTGACACATAACAGCTATAAGACAAGGAAACCAAGTAGTTATACACACCCTTTCAGTGTAGAGAAGCTTAAATAGTAAAGTTCATGGACTAGTTCAAAAATTTGGACAAAGCACAATGTATTTTGATTTCTGCCAAAGCACAGCATCAAATAATGTGTTGGTAGCTGAGGTTCTGAAATCAATTTAGTTTATCAGGGTACATCCCCTCAAGCATTTCTGGAACTTATCAGTAGGGGAAAAAATTCCATCAAGGGAAAGAACCTGAGGTGATCACTAAGCATGAATTAGTTAGAAGGAAAAAATTGCATATTAAAACCAAAATGAACTTAAAAGCAACTCAGTCCACTTTAGAACAACAGCAAAAAAAAAAAAAAAAAAAAAAAAAAGGGAGCAACTTTATTGCATAAGTTCAAACAAATATGAAGGATGAGTTACAGAAAAATATTACAGTATAATGACACAACTTCAACTTTCTCTAAGTTAAAGGTCCTAACATTTTTAAGAAATCAGATCCGTCCTACAGGTTACATAATCCAGCTGAATAACTTGTGTCAGCTGAAATTTAATTGCCACTTCACCCTACTGATGGTAGGCAGTGGTTAGAAACCTTTCATGCTTGACCTAGCAACACAATATAATACTAAAGATAATCTCCAAAATTTGTTTGACTTGCATGGCTCACATTGCTGATGCCTATAAATCCCACTAACATGGAGATTATCAAAAGTTACTAAGATACAAACAGAGCCACGGACAAACAGCCATAACAGCTATGTGAAGGTTTACTTTCAACACATCAAATATAATGATTGCAACTTCAAATTGTAGAAAGGTGACATGTATTACCGTATTTGCATCACGTAGATCAAATGATTTGTCAAGGACACTGTATAAACAACAGCCAGTAGCAAACTTCTCGATCATAAAAACTCGGAAGCCAGGAAGCTGAAGAAACAAGAACATAACAAAACAAGAATTACATGAGTAATCCAACTGAATGCCAAGTACTGGATAGTTGAAAATTCACGACATAACATCGTAAAGAAGTAAACATAATATTACCTTATCTTCAGAGTTAGTGCACCAGTCTTTTATAAGTTTGACAAAAATTTGTACACATGCCTAAAAAAAACCGTGGCCAAGGTGTGAGTAAACAGTGTCCACAGGTTTAGCTTACAGTGAAAGTTGAGAATGCAGATTGAGAAAGAAGATAGGAAATCATGATCAACCATAGTCCTCACCTTCCGGAGTAGTATATCTTTATGACTGCATGAAGTAAACAAAAGCAACTGCATTATGGTCTCCAGATACTGCCTACTGCTAGGAGCAAGGAGAATTGTAGAAAGATCATGTGCTGCCATAGCATGCAAGAATGTATATAATGTCCTCTGCAGCTCTTGCAATTCTCGTATTTCCTGCAGTGGTAAGACAATAATATATTACACAAGGAACCATGCAATTCATCCAGTACCTGCACAAGGTTAGTCACTTAAGCTAGTGGAATTGATGCTGTCCAAACTAATCAAACTAGCCACACAACGTAAAGTGGAGTATATTAGCATACCACCTTGTTGCCATTATATTGATATCCTTGATTTTATTTAGTGAGTATTGATAAATCATACAAATAATATTTGCCTCTTGAACTATATTTGCCACATGTTAGGTAGCTAGAGTTGCACCGTCATAACCAGGAAAACTGTAAAGCAAATAAGGTAATATATCCCCATGAATCTAGCACATTTCAAAGGCACTAGCATTCTTGTAATGTAGAGATGAGCAGAGACATCAAAAAGTATACAAGAGCAAGCAGCTAGAAAATAAAGTAATATATGCAGGGCCTTGTTGTAGATGCAATCAACATTACCTCGGTATTGCTTGCAGGACCAGCTGAAAATGCATCTTGTGACAGTATGACAGACAAACGACTTGCAATGGTAGGAAAAACATCCTCCAATATGCCACTAGCTGAAGAATTAAATTTGCAAATTATTTGGTTTACCAATATGAGAAAATCCACCATATCTTTTGCCTGTATGAAAAATAATAATTATGTGAGCACTGAAAATGATACGAAATAGAGTTAATTGTAGGATGTTTTGGAAAAAACAAAGAAAAAAAGTGACTTGTTACAGTGCTCTCCAAGAAAAACTTCGGACAAACTTCAAATCTACTGAGAGGCTAGGATTATTTAGGGAGGGTACTTTGATGACATGAAAAACGTATGTCCAGGTATGGCCTGCCAGGTGATCACATCCTTTGCCTAACGCCCTAACCGTCCTAATACAATCCTTGAATGAACTTGTCCTGCACTCAAGTTGTGCACAACTGGTGCTGTTCCCACATCAGCAAAGCATTACCAGTGGTAATTCCCTCTACAAAAGGGAAAAGAAGCTGTGATGGAACAGAGGAGTCCTTTGGGGAGTGAGTGATGAAACACCAGGAAGATACAGCGGATGCTGAGCTCATGGTTGTGAGTGGAGAAGAGGAAAACAGGGAAGGAGAGATGCAGAGAGTTTGTTCCTATACTTTTGTGCCCCAAGAACGACTCTCCTACTGTTCTCAGAAAAGTTCTGTTCCAGGTAAGGGATCCAGCAAAGCAGAAAACCAAGAAAACAGAGGGTTCTGTCATTGAAAAAAAAAAAGAAATGGAATACCTCATTATCAAGAAGCAATTGTCTCAGTGGAATACATGGAAGCACTGAGATACCTAATATCTCAATCATCCGGTGCAGAAAGGATATGACCTGCATTTCAGCATTTGCTCGAGTTAGAATATGGTGCGATCATGTCATCAAAGCTGGGAACTAATGAAGATGCTAAAGGAACAGGTTCATATTTACCTTAGATCGCAGGGTTCTCACGTTAGGAAATGAGACAAGGACTTGCAAAACAACATCAAGGGTCTGAGGAAAAGATTATAAGAAAAAATTCATACCAGAAGAAATAGCAAAACCAAAGACAGAGTAGGCTGATTATTGATGCAAGAGCAATTGAGGACTTCAAACTGTTCCAACCATTGTCCAATTGCATATGCTACATGATGACAAGCAGAAACCATACATACAATACTAGTGAAAATAGGCAAGTGTACAGAACTTACTTTCTTGAACATGACCCCAATAGCTGGCCTACTTCCCATCACAAGGCGCTCATTAAAGCCCTAAAAAAAGGGCAACATCCGGATCCAGTAAGTGAGGTACGAGTGACTTCCCGTGCACAGAAGTAAGAAAATTTACATGAGAATAAATCAGATTTCAAAAATAGAGCGCCAACATATTTTACCAGGCATGGCCTAATAAACCATCTCGCATAATCACAAACCATGTTTTAGAGAATGTGTTATAACTCAACCTTGCAATGTGTGAATGCAAATTACCTTGCTGACCATATTCAGTGCAACAATAATCTGTTGAAGGTTCATCGCTCTTCGCAATGATTCTTCATGTCCTTGCGCTTTTGCATCCATAACAAGTGACTCGATCTGGAATCAATTTTTACCAGCATCAGTAAGTTTCTCTTGTCTTAAAGGGCCTAAAGCCATCGTATTAAGCAAAAGGAATATTAATCACCTGATGACAGAGAGGATTTAGAAAAGCAGTCAAGCACTGAGCCTGCTTCTCTGGAGATATGTCTTCAATGCCGATCAACAATCCAACAGCCTGAAATTAGAACACATGTCACTGGTCCAAGTTAGTATGTCTACTGTAGAAAACAAAAATGACTAGGCGCAAGTTAAGATGGGTTGTAGTAAGAAATGGACGGTGCACCTCAAAAATTTGGCTGCCATCCTCTGAGCTGGGTAGCTTTGGATCTTTGTTTGTCCAGCCCATAGAAGTGAATTGGCCAAGTACATCTTGCAAGCTCTGATCACTCACAGACACAGTCTCAGATCTAGAATAGCAAACAATTAAGTGTTTATCTACCAAAAGAGATAAGGAAAGACCTGCAAAATGGTATCCAAGTAAGGCACAAGCTTCGCCTTCAACAACTTGACAGCTCTCATGAACAAGTATCCTGCACGCCGGCTCACATGAGCATTCTGATGGTGTATGCCACGGTTATCCAAGAACACACCAAGCAGATGTGGCACATACTGCACATGCTCCTGCGTGAACTTCATGTAGCGGGTAACTGTCTCCAGATACACCAATGCAACTAAGCGGTGTGTGTGGCATGAGAATCTTGCAGAAAGGAGCATGGGCACAAGCTCCCCGAGCAGCCCTGTCCCAGTCCGGATCTCTTCCTCACCCACCACTTCTCCAAGCCAGAAGAACAGAGTAAGAGCAACCTCAACATCCTCAACACTAGCTTCTGCAGATGAGAGTGATGTCACAAGCAACCCTCTTATGAAAAGTTGGGCTGCAGCTGGTGCCACACGACAAATGCTCCGGAATAATGCAACTAAATCCTTCCGCTGCTCCGCCATTAGGTCCTCCTCCTCCTTTCCTATCTTGTCAAGTGCATCAAGATGACCCCTATATGCTGGATCATATGACATCTGCACCCGGACCACCTCTAAGATCCGTCCCAAGTGCCCCAACTGCTTCTCGGATGGTGCCTTCATCATGCTCACATAGCCAGATAAGAATTCAAGCACGGAACCAGAATCCACCTCCTCCTCGTCGCAGCTCTCCGCAGCTGCAAATACAGCCGTTAAGACCTCTTCCAACATCTCCAATGCCGCGGCTCCATCAGCGTCGCTAGGGCCAAGCCTGCGATAACATTCAAGAGCCTCCGCAGCGTATGTAGTCACCAATGGTGCCATCTTTAATCCACTGTCTGGGCTACCGAGCCCCTGCTGTGCAACCAGGAGCGACCTCAGCAATGCCACCTTCGCCCTCGAGTCCATCCCCTTAGCCGCCACAGCAGAAAGGCACCCTACCGCTGCAGCAGCAAGCGGACCCGCACTTCCAGGGGACATCGCAATGTCAAAGAGCAGAGGAACAAACACATCATTCGCGACCAGCCCGACATCGATCCACGAGATGCACCTGCGCGCCGCGTCGAGGGCTACGGCCGCGGCCGCAGGGTCAGCTGTGCGGAGGGTCGAGGCGGCTGCGTGCCAGTGGCGGGCGATCTGGGGTACGCACTGCGCGCGCATGGAATCTTTCACCCTCATGGCGTCGGAGGCCTCGTCAGCACTGCGGGGGTAGTCCTGGGAGAGCAGGTCGTCATCAAGGGAGATGAGGACCCGCGCGAACATGTCCGTCGGGCCCGGCTGCGGCGGCGGGGGCGGGAGGAGGTCGAGGAAGTAGGAAGGGTAGACATGGGGATAATCGAGGCGGACGAGGAGCGCCACAAGCTGGGCGAGCTTGTTGCGGAGGAAGGGCGGCGACGCGGAGTGCGAGGAAACCGCGAGGGAGAGGAGCGAGGAGCGGAGCAGCGCGAGGTCGTCGGGGAGCGCGAGGCGGCGGCGGACGAGCGCGTAGTGGAGGGACTGGAGGCACCAGAAGTGGACCTGCGCGTGCGGGGACGAGGTGAGGCCGGAGAGGCAGAGACGGAGGAGCGACGACGGCGGGGACTCGTCGCGTGCGCGGGCGCAGAAGGCGAGCGCCTCCGCGCGGACGGCCGGGCATGCGGCGGCGGCCGCCGGGGAATCGGAGGCGAGCAGGATGGCCTGCTCGAGATCGTCCATGGCGGTGCGGAGGAATCTGGGGCGGAAGGGGGCGGAGAGGGGAAGGGAGGCGGAGGTGGGGTTAATATAAGAGGAGGGGAGAGGGTTTGCTCCGCCGTGCTCCTTCCTTTTGTTTGCTTAGGACTATAGGACGACGGGTGGTTTTTGTTGCTTGTTTTGGGTTCGGCTTTGCCAGCTTCATGGGTTTATGGGCTGATTTGGGTTTAGATTTTTAGCTTCCTTTTTATCAAGAGGTTTTGGTTTTACGGTTGAGTTCAGTAAATCGTTTATAGATTCTTATAATATTAATTGTATATAGCATAGTAATAGATAATGAGATAGTGGTATTAATCACTTCTTGTTTTATTAAAAATAATAACACTGTTACGCCTACCTTTTTAAAATATAAGTTAGTATTGAAATAATCGAATAATATCTTAAAATATAATCTAATACTCAAATCTTAGACAACCCTCATTCTTGTATTTTTTACGGACGTGTATAAAATTCACATTACTTCGTCAATATAAATAAAGTGTGTTAATATAGTATATCCGCATGTATAAGTCAAGCTTTTAATTATGAGATGATAAAGCTTTCACTAGCTAGCCAAACTACATCGGTTGTTTTTTTTTTCAAAGTTGGTTTAGTAATGTTATTGTTTTTAGGACGAAACACAGAGATCATTATAGTCGGTAGGCTACATTTGATGAGAAGCGTCGTAGTTTTTGTACAATATATTTTTATGAGATTATGATGAACCTTCTTTGTAACATAGTATCTTATTACGAGGTATATACTGCAATAATACACATAAATACTTTCATAAATAATGATGCATATGTGATAACAATAAAACATCACTTATCGACACTAGAATCTTCTCACAACAACCTATTATAGCAAAGATTTCCACCGTATAATAAACACAAAGATAATGGTCCTCCTCCATTCACATGAGTAGGGCTGTATGGCAGGTTGTATAGCAAAAAGAATACTTGCATTACGGAGTTAATTTTAGAGCAATAAACAAGGGTAAGTGTAGAAATTTTATGTATCCGTGAACTCTGCTTGAGAGTTGACACACCTCTAGATAATATCGGCTCATTTATGTTGGCAATTGCATATAATGGATCTTGAATCTCAAGGCTTGTTGGATATAGAAAGTTATATCCGATTTTCTCGGATTAGGAAGGAAGACGAACAAAACATAAAAGATTAGAGATCAAATCACTATGTACCCGAACAGAGCATGCCTCTCTCGTAGGTGATCACACTCACAAAACCGTTGTGCCACTCTTCACACTAACAAGTCATCACCACATGATAAGGAGATACAGCTGGAAAAGTCTCAACACATGGAAACTTCTTCCATTCCCTCATTTTTTAATATATTTTAATAAAAATTGCAAATATATATATATATATATTTTAAAAATTACAAATATAGAACCCGTCGCAATTCCAACGGACGATATATTTGAAAATTTATGGCTATTTCGATAGTGTTTTAAATTTCGAGAAACACAATATTTTTTTAATTAGACTCTATATTTGTATTTTTTCAAAATGAGTGTATACATTTGCAATTTTTTATTTAAAAATATAAAAATAAAAAAGTTATTCTTGAGATGTACAGAAGTACCCTGCAGCTTGGGCCAGAATTGCAGCCTCAGATGAACAGAGGCCTAGCCTTTTTTTAGACGGAGGCCCATATTTGGAAACGATTAAGCCCAGCCCAATATCCCACGAAATCCAAACCTAGCCCAATAAGCCCATGGCCACAAAACCCTAGAAAGCCCCATCAACGCCTACCGCTCCCCCATCTAACATCCAACGGCCGCCGCACCACACACCTGCCTTATAACAGCTAGCCATCCCCCAATCCTAGGGTTTCCTCCCTCACTTGTCACTCCTCCCCGCCTCCATTCCTCTCCTCCCAGGCGCTGCCCAGGTAAGGCAGCGGCGGCGGCGATGACGACGCGCTTCAAGAAGAACCGCAAGAAGCGCGGTCACGTGTCCGCGGGGCACGGCCGCATCGGCAAGCACCGGAAGCACCCAGGAGGTCGCGGTAACGCCGGAGGCATGCACCACCACCGCATCCTCTTCGACAAGTACCACCCGGGATACTTCGGCAAGGTCGGCATGCGCTACTTCCACAAGCTCCGCAACAAGTTCTACTGCCCGGCCATCAACGTCGAGCAGCTGTGGTCGATGGTGCCCGCCGACAAGGCCGCGGAGGCCGCAGCCGGCGCCGACAAGGCCCCGCAGGTGGACGTGACGCAGTTCGGCTACTTCAAGGTGCTCGGGAAGGGTATGCTGCCGTCGAAGCCCATCGTCGTCAAGGCCAAGCTCATCTCCAAGGTCGCCGAGAAGAAGATCAAGGCCGCTGGCGGCGCCGTCGTGCTCACCGCTTAGGTTTCCGTCTCTTGGTTTTGAGATCTAAATCTGAACTGGTAGCGCTTTCTCGTCTCAGCTATTTGTGTTAAGGAACTTGGTAGTTTCGAATTTGTTGTGGCTCCTACCTGGTGAGTGCCTTACGAGGATTTTTGCACCTAGTGATGCCGGTTCATACCAAATATTTCAGATATATCAATGCTATCTTTCGCTGCCAATGGTGTTATTTTGATCTGTTTTATTGATTCATGATGCATGATCTGGGATCTATGACAGCTTGTAATTCATAACCGTGCTTTTATTTCAAGATTGTCATGGTGTTACAAACAAGGTGAAATGTTTGTTGCATGGTTTGTGCCTAATGCTGTAGCATGTTCACTTGTGAAGGCCAATTGTCTAGTTTTATGCTGGCTTATGTTCGGGATTTGACAGATATTGCAACTTGTCTCCTATACAAGTGCATGGTTTCATACAACAGCCTAGTTTGTCATGTTCATAATGATTATGCTGTAGACATTGTATGATCTAGTTGCTTAAATTACTCGGAAGTTGTTATACCTGGAGCACGTTGACACGGATTGTCTGTTCGAAGTTTTATAAGTTAGTCTCTTTTTGGCTAGGATATCTCCACTCTAAAAGTGTTCCCTGTTTTTTACTTTTGCATGACGGGTTGTATGTACCTCAATGTTATTGTGATCTTTAGGGATTCCATAGTGACATAGATCGTTGCTGTCAATTGTGGACTTGTGGCTGAACATGGCGGTAGTTGCACTATCATATTTCATGATTTTGAGGTTTTACTGTCAACTGCGTCTTCCATTTTCCTTGCGCTTTGTGGGTTCTGCTCTTTCTATTGAGCTCTGTATGATGGCTTCAATATTTAGGTAAACAATAAACTTTGGTAAAGTGTATGCTCATCAAATGGTGTTGTTGTGCACTGAGTATCTAATTTATATACTTCATATATTACAAGAAGTATGATAGTGTGCAACTCAGCTGGTCAATGCGGATGCTTACTTGCTGATTCCATCTGAATCATGTATCACACTGGCCAGGATGGTGATCAACCCACTAATGCATTGCATTGCGTCGTGAGTAGTTGCATACTCTGCATGTACATCTGTTCCGTGTATAGTTCCATGGAGTACGCTGTTGATTGATGGTGTGTGCTGCTGTTTCGAAATCATTTCGAGACTGTTTTAGCTATGTGACTATGTCAGGCTTGAATCATGGTATGAGGGTGCTTGGTTCGGCTATTTTCTAGCGTAAAAGGATCACATTGTTTGTTTTGGTTTGAGGTCTAATTGGCTATCAGAGCACCCAATAACGGACTGGTTTTGATTTTTTGAGAATTCAGAGCATCAATCGAAGCAGCAGGATTACAGTCGTTATGCAAACAATGCACCAATAAGTTTGGAACCTCAGATACGAACTGAAAAGACGGAGATGCTCGTTTGGCACACAATTGAGTCGCCAAATTTGCGCCTCTTTTTACATGCGAAATAGAAAAAAGAAGTAAACCTCCTGCTCTACTCTTGGACGTCTTCCAATATTGGCCAGACGCGTGATCGCCGTTTAGTCCAAAGATTTACCAGCTCCAAAGAATCAGTTTGGGCTATTACCTTATCAATGAGCAAGCAAGCGCTTTCGGCTATATACCAGCTCCAAAGAATCAGGGAATCCGGCAATGCTGAGAGCCATCTGGTTGAGGTTGCCAAGGATGCTCCGTTTTGGTTGTTGAGTAGTATTGTTGAGAGACTGAGAGAATCAGCATTGTTCTTTTGATTGATAGTTGTATGTGTGTATATATATATACATTTTTAAAGGGCATGAATATGTCCATTCAATATTGAATGGGTGTCCTTGGATAATAACTAAAAACAGTTATCTTTGCTAATGATATTTGATCATATGTATAATCTGAAAAGATGTCTGTTTGTAACATTGGTCACGTACAATAGCTCCAACTGCACCGTTCTTGTTCAGGTCACAAGTGGCACAATCAGCATTAACCTTTTGAGCAAATGAGCATGCCTGGCGAGTGTCAGCTCCATTGCAGCATCATGAGCCCCGGCAACAGCTTGAAGAATCTTTGGTGGACTTTCACCATGCTTTTCGAGAATTCCCAGATGCCCACATGCCCACAGTGACCACATACCGCAGAGAATAACGCCTCCGGCTTACAGAAATTCTTATCGATGATATGATATCCAGCCTTCTCCATTTTGCCAGTTGCAATACGGGATACTGCCTGAGCATCGGTATAGTCAAATTTCCATCTAAGGGCATGTTTGGAAGCAAAGGGAAGGAAACCCAGGGGGGAAAATCCCCTAGAGGCTTTAGAGGGCACTTCATTTTCTTAGGGGAATCCGTGTCATTCCCCGCCACTGTTTGGGGCGGAAGGGATAAAAATCCTAGGAAACAAAAATATGTTTGAAAGAATAAAAAAAAATGAGGAAAATTCAGGAAAAATAGTAATATGAGAAACTCATTGCAATATCATTAAAAATTCAAAATCTGCACCAACGTTATGAGACCATGCATACATTCAAATTATTGTTCTCTCTATCTATAAATACTTTGAGAAAAGAGTAACTAAAATCTGCACCAAAATTCAAATTAGGTTCTCTCCTCCCCTACATCATCATAGATAATTGAAATCAAATCAGACATGAGTTGAATTCATGCAAAAATTGAACTATAGCATGTATAACATCCAGCCAATATGGCATCTGCACACGAGCATATCATAGGTAATTCACATCAGGAACACATGAGTCTGTTCGTGTTTCAAGTATCTGGATTATGAAAGATCAAACATTTATCGTATATAGATCCAGCCACATTCTACTTCTCTTCTGCTCCATTTGTCAAGATGAAACAACCTAAAAATCGAGCAATAGAAATTATACGAGGAAGCAGGAACCATCACTAGGAAAAAATCACCTTGCAACAAAACATTCAAGAATTAACTTCATTATGCTATATAAGTGTACAACCTTACAAAATAACCATCATGCCATACATGATTATCATCAATGTGATTACATTACAGGAACAAGGATCACTTTGATCATCATTCTTGCTATCATATATTGCCAAGTTCATAGTAAAATGGAACTTCATTGAGAAAGAAATGCAAGGACAAAACTGAAAAGCTTGGCAATAATGTGTACTACATTGAACAATACATCAAACACTGATCAGATTTGCAACCCACCAGGGTATGGTCCAGAAGCAACATATCTCTTTCATATATTCCCACACATGGCAATCAGATCATCTTATATCAAAACCAAAACAACTTTAAACTCTGCTCCTCTCAAGAATGTATTAGCTAGTATATGCAGGTCATAATGTTAATTAGTATAATGAGCTAAACATTTATCATACAATAAATAATAGAATAACTAATTGTAACAAGTATTTCCTTTTTTTCCCTTACAAAGTTAAGAGCACTTACGATGGAGTCACTAAGGGCCTAAAATCGTACTATATCAGTAAACAATGTTGCAATGAGCGTGGGCGTAGGGACCAATATTACTAGGCTATTTCAGGAACCAATTTATAACATGTATACAAAGGTGCTCTTCATACAATGAAAGCTATGGAAGTATGTGAACCAATAATTTTCAGGAATAAAATATGTATGCATGCATCGTATGAAGCACCTGATCAAGAATCATAATTTCAAGTGCCAAATGAAATATACTACTCTGAAACCTAATGATATACGAGCAAATGCTCAAGTGAACGTGCAAAGAGGAATTTATACAGAAAGAAAAAAAGATTAGCACAATAAAATCACCTTTGATGCAACCTCCGACCTTTATGTAGCTATAAACTCCCTTGTGTTCCTCGTATATGCCGTATGCTTCCCTTCCCCTAGCAAGATCTATGAGAAAAAAGAAGTGTTACCAGAGGAATCCGAGAGGGAGGGAGTACTCACGTCATCGCCGGAGAGAGAGAGAGAGAGAGAGAGAGAGAGAGAGGGGGGGGGGGGGGAGGGGTATCAGATGCTCAGGTAGAAGCAATAGGAGTAGTCAAGGTGGAGGAGGCTTGCTTCGTCGCCGGAGTACGAAGAAGAGCACCGCGACGAGCTAGGGAGGCAGTGGAGGCGGAGGCGACTTGTGTCGGGAGTGAGAGAGGCTGAATCGATTGTGACTCTCTAGTCACCACGGGGAAATGTTCCCGACGTGAGCTGGTGTAGATTTCTCCTCTGTGGAAAGTACGTGGATCGAGCTGTGAAATCCGTGGAAATGGACAAACCAAATGCTCCGTCTGCCTCTCCCGTGGGAGCTCGTCCCATAGACCTCTACCCTAGGGAAAGGGCCAGGATCCCGACGGGGGTTGGGCCTCCCAAACAAGTCCTAAAGCGTGAGTATTCTATCATCTACCATCCGGCATCAGCCAGTCACAAACCTTCGTGGCTCTTGCGTTAGGCTTTCTGCACGGTGGTCGGTGCCGTTATTCTCCGGAATCCACCCATCGTTCCAAGTATCTGTGGTCGAATGGAACCATCACCAAGCTGATTTCACTGCAGATTGCCCGCAATCAAACCCCGATTTCCCCGGTGTGTCTTCCCGCTTCCCCGTCGAGCCGCGCCTCTGCTTCTTCCTCGCCTCCTACCCCCATGGTTGAAGAACGAGATGAATCCCTCGGCCCGGAGCGCCACACGACACGCCCCGCCCACACCGTTGGTGTGCTGCCACTAGTGACTAGCGCTTCGCGCCGGGGGCAGCCGGAGCCTGGAGAAGTTTGGCAAACTGTCGCGATGGCATGCACAGACCGAGTTCGTTTCGGTGCTTAGGCGTGACGGAGCGGGCCAGCGTCTTGTCGATACGTCGAGCTCTCGAGCAGCCGCGCACGGATGGCCAGCCGACATCCTCCATGCATCCAACGTCGTCACGTCGAGCTCTCTACTGTAATCCTTTCTGCGCATCGTCCTCGGCCGTTTCCCAGAACCGAACATCGCATCGGCGGCGTAATCACTCGCTGTCCGCCACGGCGACCGGCATGGGCCACGAGGCCCCTTGATCAGTAATGGCATCACCCATCTACTGGAAGGCTCGATCATCTGCAATCATGGCGGCCACATGAACCGACAGGTACATCTCAGCTTTTGGTGCAAGTCATACATGGGCCCCCCTGAACTGAAGCTGCCATGAGAAAAACATGGCGCGCGTGAGCGACCTGACACGGCAAACAAGCGCAGGGAAACAACAACAAGAGCGGGGCGCGCGTCCGCCACTGCGTCCTTGCTTGCTAATTGCTATTCTACCGGTGTACACTTGTGTCTAATTTTTTTTATCAAATCAGACACTCCAAATCTAATTTTGAATTGTATTTCACGTAGTTATATTTTGTTTGTTAAATTGGATAGCACCGTCAGTAACGCGGATTCCTGCGCTTGCTGAACCGGCAAGCAACCCCTGGTCCGCACGCACAAGAAACCGAGCCGCGTCCCTCCGTTCCGGCCGCGACGGCAGCCGCGCCGCGCGTGACACGCGGGCCCCGCGCTGTGGGCCCCGCGTGACATGGAGAGAGACAGTCTTGTTTGAGCGTGCGGTCGTCCTCATCCGTTCTAATTCCCCCGTGCTGTTCTTATCGAATTCATTTTGCAGAGGACACCCTATCAAACTTATGCACGAAGCACCCTGCTATGACCATAAAAATACCCGCAGACCGTTGTTAGTTCTGACAGGTCAAAATTGTTGTGTAACAAAACTTTCAAAATGAAGTCCTTTAAGTCACCTGATTTTGGCGTAAACTTGTTCAACGCTTGTTGTAACTCTCAGGTGATAAAAGAGCATATTTCTTTCTCTCCAAAGTACAACATCATACTTAAAAAAGACGCATCACACGTGTTCACTACTTTGCTACCAAAGCAAGTAGAAAACTGAAATTTATCCAAAAGAGAAGAGAAAGAAACAAGAAATTGAGTTTAAGATGAAAATTTAAAGTTTCATTGCCTATTGTAACTTTTTATTTTAAAAAAAACAGCGCTCCCCCACGACACGATCTTCGTTGTAAATCTGGAGGGTACGGGGCGGGAGCTCGAACCCCCGTTGGCTCGACTCCATCTGAGAGCATTGCCACCGAGCTCTATCCGCATTGCTTATTGTAACTAAATGAGGAGGAGCATATTCCTAACAAAAACAAAAGGTTAAGCAAAAAAAACCCAGAAAGTTCGATGTTGGATTAGAAGGAAAACACACAGACTTCTAATCAACTTCACCAGCAAAAGCATAAAGCATCCCACGACTCGTTCCCATCCTCGAATGGGTTGAAAGACCTCGATTGATAACATCCTCTTCCTTGAAAAAGGATCTTTCTTATACCTATTTATCCATAAACTCTTGTGATAAAATCCAATGACATATGAAAAACACCGCTCGATTAGAATGAACAAGCAACCTATGGTCGAACATATGAGGAATTTTTTGTGCGACGAATGGAATGCACTGAAAAGATAGCAATGCAAGAAGAGATTTAACACACTTTCACTTGTTCGACACTTCTAGGACTGGGCATTCGGCATTTTAGTTATATCGGTTTGTTTTTCGGTGTTTGAATAATTCAGTTTTCAGAATGTGCAAACAAAAAATGGTGAAAATAATGGAAAACCACCTAATATAGTTTTAGTTTTTGCTAAAATTTTGCGACAACGAGCTTCTGTACACCGCCCTTGCCAACCAATCTGGGCCATATGGCCGCTTCTCCTCTCCTATAGACAACCGAGGCCTCATCCCCTCTCCCTCCCCTCTGTCTCACTCCCCCCCCCCCTCATCCTCCCGACCGAAGAAGCACAGTGCATAGAGAGTCGTCGACCCGTCGCCGAGATGAGCTCCATTACCGAGCCCAAATCCCACAAACCGAGCTTGGATTCACACAGAAGAAGGTCGCTAGGAGCTTTCCCCGTCGGATCCCGTGTGAATGCTTTGTTTCCTGGCTGAATCAGAGCTTCGCCGGTTTTCTTCCTCAACTCCGGTCGTGGAGATCGAAGCCGCCACTAATGATTCTCCCTCCTCCAGCGAGCCCAAGTTGATTCCTTGAGGACGTGACTCCTTTAGTATCTTGCGCACCTCTCTGACCTCTCCTCCCTATGAATCCGCTACGGACAGGGCCGGATTTGGAGCTTTCCTCACCACCGCCATGAGCTTCACTATTGATCCGCTACCCCGAGCCGTCTCTATCCAAATCAGGCACACGAAGAGCATCGTTGTACCTCCATCGAAGTTTGGTGCGCATCACTTTGATCGTGGGCCATCGATAGCACAACCGTTCGTGTGAGCCACCCACCGCCGCATCTGGGTGCATGCCGCCGACCCGTGAGGAAAAGAGAGAGGAGTGAGTGAGGGAGAGTTGGGCTGAGGCCCATATGGCTGGTTCGGTCTTTGATGTTTGAAACCTTAAAACCAAACTGAACACCATACACCGAGTAGCTTAGAAATAGAAACCAAACCAACCACCGAACACAAAAAAATCGATAATCTCAGTAGTTCGATTTCGAGGGATTTTTGCCTAGCCCTAGACACTTCCCCATACAACAAGCATTCCTTCGTATTTGTTATATCTACACACGGGATGATAATAAAAGGGTATTGATATATCTACACACAAGATGGGACAGTGGTACTTAGGATATCAATTTCATTTTACATTTCTTTTCATTCAATGAAGAAAAGACCAGAATTTCGTGAAAATTTAGTAATTTTTCGTTCTCTCCTCTACAGGTCTTACATATCAGCGAAAGAAAATTTCAGAATCAGATATTTCGTTCATCTCTAAAATTCCTGAAATTCGTGAAATTTTAACAAAATTTTAATCCCTGGCGGTAACTCGTAAGTGAATCAGATGGCTAAACATATGATTGTAATTTGTAACGGAATTGTATGCAGAAGATTGTGCTTGAAATATTTTCCACAATAAAACAACAACATGAAGCCTAAAGTGCAAATAAGCCCTCAACTTCCCCAACCGGCAATCGGGCTACTATTCATAACCACGGCGCCACGCGCGAAACTGAGGAGCACAACCTCCCAAACCATTTTCCTCCCACGCCCCTTTCTCCGCCACCCCCCACCCCCTCGCTTGCAAGCCAGCCAGCATTCGCCTCGCCGGCTCGCCCTCAATCTCCCGCGAGCCATGCCACCGTCGATCGCCTGCTCGGTCAAATGTCGCCCCCACCACCACCTAGCACCGCTGCCCCCCGCCGCGTCGCTGGAGCTCCTGGCCGCCGGCGATCTGCGGGCGTCAACGCGGTGCCGGAGCCCGCCGTCCCTGTGCCTGGCTCCGCCGTGCCGGGGAACCCCGTCCGCTAGGCGGGCCCGCGCCGCCGTGGCGGTGGGGGGAGACGGCGACGGCTCTTCCGCGGCGCCGCTCGCCAGCGCGCAGTCGCGGCACGCCATCTTCCGCGACGAGCTCGTGCGGAGGGCCTTCTCAGCGGCCGAGGCGGCTCACCGCGGCCAGGTGCTCGACCAAGTCCCCTTTGCTCACATTTTCATAGTTGCATTTGTGTGGCTTGTGAGATGCTGAAGTGACCGAAATGCGTTTGCTTGGTTGTGCGTTTGGCTGCCCACTTGCTCCAGGTGCGCGCGAACGGCGATCCCTACCTGCAGCACTGCGTGGAGACGGCGGCGCTACTCGGGGAGCTCGGCGCCGGCCCTGCTGTTATCGCTGCTGGGCTGCTGCACGACACGGTCGACGACGCGGGCCTCGACTACGGTTTCATCTCCGAGCAGTTCGGTGCTGGTGTCGCCGACCTTGTCAAGGGGGTAATCATTCTTATCCCTTTAACTACAAGCAATTATCATTTTAATGTGACGAGACCGAGCACGCTCGCTAATTTTTTCTTGTTTTTTCAGGAAATAATTTCTTGTTGATGACTATATTCTTCAGTAACCTTATTCAATTTAGCCCACAATTACTATAGTAAAGCCCCCTTGTTGCTGCACCGTTATTCTACGTTTCCACCATATAAACAACATAACAAATCAGAGCGTCTCACTGCTAAACTATCATATCAGCATATATCAATGCCTTATACTCGAGCATAATGTAAGAAGGGCCGGAGCGCAAGATCAGATCACAAACGACTGTAGTTCTATGACGAGATCATTTCATTGACCCCCTATTTTTTATTATGATATTGCTTGGCTTAATGGCTTTGTCGTTTTCGTGATTAGGAATTGGATGCTGCTAGATATCTGATTGTGGCTGATAAGACTTACTGATCGTTCCTGGGGATTTTAGAATAGATTTTTCTTAGGCCTATCTAAGGCAGGTATTGCGTTACAGCGTTACCATCACCTCTATATTATAGTAGTCACTTGCTGAATGCTAGGAATGACTTATCTTTCAGTAACATACAATCAGTGCATGGTTGGGTATCAGATCCAATCAGCACTGTGCTGTGTGGTGATTTTTATTTTCCATTCTTTCCCTTTCGTTTTCTTTTGTTAATTGGATGTTTAGTATATGTTGTTGCACCAATTTTTTTGGAACTTGGAAGATTCTGTTGTTTGTTCTGCTAATGAAGGCTATGCATTATTGGTCGTCTAAAGTCAGTATTTACACCTATCACGTGTTGATGAAACTTCCGTCTCTTGTGACTTCTTGATTATTCTTTTGGAAACATTGAGGACATTGTGAATTGACTAAGCAATAGTTTGGTTGCCTTCTTGTAGGTATCAAATCTAAGTTACTTGAGCAAACTGGCTCGTAGAAACGATACAGCCAGTAGAACTGATGAAGCTGACAGGTTACGTAGAGTCTTCCTTGCAATGGAAGATGCGAGAGCTGTGCTCATTAAACTTGCTGACAGGCTACACAACATGAGGACGTTGGATTCTTTGCCCAAAATCAAACAACAGTGCTTTGCAAAGGAAACACTGGAGATATTTGCTCCCTTGGCTAACCAGTTGGGCATCTTAAACTGGAAGGAACAGCTTGAAAATCTGTGCTTCAAGTACCTTTACCCAGATAAATATGAGGAACTGTCAACCAACCTTCTCGAATTCTACAACAGAGATATGATTGTAGCTGCAACAAGGCGACTGGAACAAGCCCTTCAGGTGAGAGGACTATCCTGTTATGCCATATATGGGAGACACAAGAGCATGTACAGTATCTACAGCAAGATGGCAAGGTAATCAGGTGTATCACGCTCTTTCTTTTTATTGGCACCACTAGAAAGAATAAAAAACATTTTAGTTCTATTGTTAATGAAATTATACAATTTATTGTCCCTTGCAACTGAGTGCTGAACAAACTTTAACTGAACGTTTTGAAGAAAAGCTTGCTAGCCTGAAATATATCATTGAAAGTGCTAATGTGACCCACTCGATTATAGGAAGAAACTGGCTATGGATGAAATTTATGATATACATGGGGTGCGTGTTATACTTGAGAACAAGGCTGATTGTTTCGCCACATTAGAGGTTATCCATCACTTGTGGCCTAGAATTCCTGGGAAGTTCAAAGATTATATCAACAACCCCAAACCCAATAGGTATGACTTCACAGAATTATGCTAATATGCAATAGTGTAAGCCACAATGCTTACTGGATGTTTGCTAAATTGTAGGTATCAATCCCTGCACACGGTTGTTCTCACTGAAGAAACACTCCCACTAGAGATTCAAATTCGTACCAGGGACATGCATTTGCAGGCAGAGTTTGGAATTGCTGCACATTGGAGATACAAGGAAGGTGTTCGGAGTTGCTCTTCATCTGTTCCTGAAATGGTTGAATGGGTTAGATGGGTCGTTACGTGGCACTGTGAAACTTTGCACACATACCATCCTTCATCACTTGCACCTGACAATTCACCAAGCAACATACACACAATTATGGCGCACTCTGAGGTCTGCCCGTTCTCCTATTCAAAACGGTGTGACCACAGTGGACCGGTTCTAGTAATACTTCTGGAGAATGAAAAGGTACCTTTTAATCCTTTTGCTATTGTACCGTCTCATTAACCACAATTTTCCAATTTGTTCGTTAGATCTGTTGTGCTGGTGGCTTCATCCTTGAGCAAGAAAACTAAAATTTTATGATGTTTTCAGATGTCGGTGCAAGAACTCCCCCAAAATTCAACGATATCGGACCTACTGAAGAGGGCTTCTAGCTACGACATTCAGTTGAGGCTGAGGCTCAACTGTCATGTCATCCACAACTTGAACCAGGAGTTAAAAATGGGTGATGTGCTTGAATTGATCCCTTTAACTCCATGCAAATCTGGAGGTTATACGAGGGAGTTCCACCAAATGTTCGACCACCGACTTGCGGTTTCACAGTCCTGACAACTGTAGAATACCATACCTTGTAAATACATAACATGACACACCATGTAAATCATCTGAAGTTTAGCCCGAGAAAGAGACGTCCAAGAAAAGCTCAGAGAGTTTGTTCATACTGATTACGCTGTAGTCATTGTATGATTTAGGTGCTTAATTACTTGTAAGTTGTTACACCTGGAGGACGTTGGCAGGATTTTCTGGTCGAAGTTTCTAGATAAATTAGTCTCTTTTTGGCTAGGATATGTCCACTCTGAAAATGTTCCCTGTTTTTTCTTTTGCATGAGGGGTTGTATATAATATGTAATGGTGATCTTTAGGAATCCGATACATAGTGACCATGATCGTTCCTGTCAATTGTGAACTCATGGGTTAAACATGGAGGTTAGGTTCATGATCTTGAGGATTTGCTGTCAACTGCGTCTTCCATTTTGGTTGCGCTTTGCAGTTTCTGCTCTATCTGTTAAGCTGGCACGATGGCTTTAATATTTAGGTATATAGTAGACTTCGGTAGCAGAAGTGTTTGTTCATCACGTCGCATTGTTGTGCATGGAGTATGACCAATCATCCATGCCCAAAGGGACATTAGCTATTAAAAGAAGCAAAAGAGGAAAAAAAAAAGGGAAAAAAACATTCGACGCCTGAGAGATTCGAACTCTCGCGGGGAAACCCCATGTACTTAGCAGGCACACGCCTTAACCACTCGGCCAAAGCGTCTTTGTTGTATACTTCAGGAAATAAAACTATATTAAACATTCATACAATAATCCGAAGTCCCGAATACTTGAATGCTCTCCCGCGAATGGCTAGCCTATTCTTTCTGGGGCCGTGCCACTCTGACCTAATGGACGCCGTCGTACGGTCGCCTCCTCCGGCGGCCGCTGCCGGGGAAGAGCCGCGGGACGCGCGGGTGGTGCGGATGATCCTGCACGCCGTGGGGCTCAGAGAGGGCGAGTACGACGCGCGTGTGGTCCACCAGTTCGTGGGGCTCGCCCACCGCTACGCCGGCGACGTGCTCGGCGAAGCCAGGGCCTACGCCGACCACGCCGGGAGGGCGTCACTCGAGGCCGACGACGTGCGCCTCGCCGTCCGGGCTAAGGCCGCGCTCGCCCCCGGGCCGCCGCGCCGCGAGGTAGCCCCCACGATGCTCCGTTTCCTTAATTTTGAGGAATTTTTTATGTGACGAATCTTTTGAGAAATTTGTTGATGGCGTGATCGCGGTCACATGCTTCTTGGGGCTTCATCCTTTTGGTTTGTGTCAAAATCGAAGCTTTCCTTACTGATCTGCGGATTTGCGTCAAAAAATTGTAGCTTATCGATCGGCATGCTGATAGGTGTGGTCAAGGTTGCAGATAGCGGCAATGTACTGCAGACATATGGCACCATATATGTGTAGATAAGACCCAGTATTTCTTACTGGATAATTTCTTGGAGCTTTTTCGCCATCTCGAGCCCATCACCCCACTAATGTTTCGAGCAGATTGATACGAGATCTATGTTTGGCAAACATCTTAATTCGATCCAGTGCTGCTCGTTCTATAGGCGCATATTTTTAGACCAACGTAGGTCCCTGTCGGTGAATCAGGAATAAGCGGTCCTCGAGTTCTGAGGTCAGTTCAGCAGGTTGTCACGTGGCGACCTCCCGCGGGAATGATCTCCTCAAAGCGCGAGAAAACTAAGTCTCGGAAGAGGACGCTCAGGGTCATGAACAGTAGTCCCCGAGTACCCGAGTCCCCTGACGATCTGCGAAGACCAAGTGCCGGGAAGAGAGTGCTCGAGGTCATGAATAGTGGCCCTCGAGCACCCAAGTCCCCCGACGATCAGAAAAACTGAGTACCAGGAAGGGTGTGCTCGGGGCTGCGAACAGTGACTCCCGAGCATCCGAGTACCCTGAGGACCCAAGAAAGGTAGTTTCGGAGAGAGAGTGCCTGGGGCTGCGAACAGCGGCCCCTGAGCGCTCGGTTCCTAGAGGATCTGAACAGTCAATTCCGGGAGAGAGTGTTCGGGGCCGTGAACAGTGACTCCCGAGCACTCGGTTCCCCGAGAATCAAGAAAGGGTATATTCGGGAGAGAGTGCTCGGGGATGTGAACAGTGACCCCCGAGCACTCGGTTCCTCGACGGTCTAAGAAGTCCTTCGCCGGTAGCCTCCACAGAGGTCCAGCGGTGAGGTGTCAGCCAGTGAAAGGCCCAATACCGCATTTAAGAGGGCACGTGTCTTGTCACTTCCAACTGCTCCAGCCACGCTCGGTGTCAGTTCCTGCCACATTCTGACAGGAGGGCGTGAGGATATTTAATGCACGGCTCCCATCCCATATCATCTGGCGCGCCTCGGGATAATATCACGAGGCTCAAGGCGCCCCGCCTACCACCATGCTGTGTCAAGCGTACAAGACCGGACGGACACGCCGGGCTGCTCTGTGGCTGCCCGGTGGGTCCTCTCCGCGCCGCCTGTTGCAGAGCGCGTGATGACGACCGAGACCGGGTGGAGGGGCGCGTTTTCAACCTTCCGTCACTTCGCGCAGCAGCCCATGATGGTTGCCTTTTCCATTTATAGCACCTTGGAACTCGTGTCATCCCTTTCGAGGCACGCTACCACCGGCGAGTATTTAAGAAGAGCCGATGAAAACGAGGAGGATCGGATCCAGCTCTCTGGCTCTCTTGCTCTCCGACCCGAACGAAGATCGAAGACAGAAGAACACCCCAGTACAAGCACAGAAGCTGAGACCACCGAAGAAGAAGGAGTCCGAAGCTATATGATAGACAGACATTCTTGTAACCAACAACATCCCTGAGAGACATTCTCAGTGCATTTATAGCATCCACACAGAAGTAAGGTATTACGCTCAGTGCGATCCGAACCTGTCTAAAAACCTCCAGCGCATTTACTGCATTCTGCATTCGATCATTCCATCCCACCTGCCATTGCATTTACGCCCATTTATTTCACCCGCAAAACAGATTCAGAATCATCCCCACCGAATCTCAAAGGGGTCCCTCTAGATCTCTGCTTTAGAAATTCACCTTCTGACCGTCCTCCTGCTTGTATTGAAGGCATATTTCAATCTCAAAGCATCCAATAAAAAAAAAATGACTGACGAAGATGTTGACATATGGTTGCTTGTTTGCAATTGATCCTTGTGTAGCTGAACGTTATTTGCAAGAACACGAGATTTTTGAACCAATGGCAGCAGCACTGACGCTAAACATCAGATGGTTTAGATCCAGAGTGCCAACGTTTCTGTGGTGCTAGCTATCACCCGTCAATGAACGGATGGCATGGCAAACTCTGCATGCTGATGAATCCCGTGCATGCTGCAGTGGAGCTCGGACTCTTTTCCACAGTGTGGTCGATTCGTGACGGTACAGTACATATTCTGTTTCTGAGGGGCTCAAGAAGTTCAAATGCTAAACTGTTCACCTAATGATCTTTGCACTAATATTCGTTCGTGAACGAGAGTTTTGTGGTAACCTGATGAACATCGTCTTCACTTCGGACAGGTTATGCTTGACCTGGCGCGCGGTCGAAACACAATCCGTCTGCCCAAGTCGACTGCGCCTCCAGGATCGATCCCTCTCCCGCCTCTTCAGGACATAATGCTGAACCAAAACTACCTATTTGTTCGTCCAATCGAGCCGCCGCCTGATCAGGTTGAGGAAACCGAGGATGACGACGAAGGTTCCAATCCTAATTCTAGCACTGAACAAGATCACAATGGTGGCGCTAGCAAGAAGCAGAAGCAGAAGCAGCAGCCTTCTCAGAAGGGCTCTTCCGGGCAGGCTCAATGCCACAGCCGCTGCAGCTGCTGCGAGACGGCGCAGGATGAGCAGCTGAACATCAGCGTTTGATCATGGGCTGATTGGCTCGTGTTAGTTGCTAGTGTTTGTTAATCGTTGCAAATGTACATGCAAGGTTTTGGATCTTTCGTATGTCGTAAACATTGTTCGCTGTATCATTTACCTGATTTGTTCAGCATATGTTGTTGCATCGCATCTTACAATTAAACGTCAAGAGCGCAAATGGTACAGGAAAAAGAAAAATGCAAGGTAGCATGGCGACAACACCACGCCTAACACAGAGTAGCACCTTTCTGTTCATTGAGGAGATATGATATATGCTGAAGAAATTCTCAAACCTGTATTCAACATTAGGGCGGCGTTTGGCAGGGATTTTTGGGGGTGTACTATCTAGAAATAGGAGAATCCCTTCCAAAGGGGTAGTTCGGTGTATTTCTCACTAGAATCATCTCCCCTCTCATATACAATCTTCAAAAATCCAAATCTTCTACACTAGCTAAATTATTGCACGAATTGATTTTAATTCATCCTAGAAACGTTTCCAACAACAAATCGAACATGAAACGTTTCTAAGAAGGTCCGAACCCGTGCCAAAGGGCTAGTAGCCCAGAGTCGTGAAACTGAAGCTTGCAGATACAAAATGCGGAATCATGGCTAATCACCAGTAATATTTAAAACATCATGTGGTAGGTCGAGAAAACTCGTGAAGGCTGTCTCAACTCCCAAGTTCTTATCCTACAGTTGTTATCGGTGGTCTGAATCTTGTCAAACCTGAAAATCTTTGCCATCCATTCGTAACCTCCATCTGACTCAAAATATGTGTTTGCCATTGCTCTAAGAATTTTCATATACAGTTTAAGTTCGTTCTAAATACTACAAAATGGATCCAAAATGATCTTCCCTCCAAATCTCTAAGGCTCTGGACTCCGCTGATGCCTTTTTGCCCCCAAAGTAGAAGCTCAGGTCAACATAACTCACACATACGCGATCAATCGTGATACGTGCAAATTTGTCTTCCCTATGTTATCTACTCATCTTCAAAAAAATTCAAATGCATCAGTGGTATCTAATTCTCTATCTTTTACACGTTGCCCGGACTCTTGAGAAAAGACCCGTACAAGAAAGACAACCCGTGAGAGAGAACCACGTCAGCAGCGACGACGTCACGCATGCAGTTCTGAGCAGCCATATATCTGAGCCCGAGCTCCCGCGCGTAAGACACCAGCCCACATCTTGGAACCGCCGCCATGCCGACGCTCGGCATCGCGCGGCTGCTCGACGCCTACTTCCGCCGCCGCCTCGCCACGGCGGGCCTCGTCGAGGCGTCCGTGCCGCTCGACGGAGGCACCACCACGGTGCACTGCTGGCGCTTCCCTCCGGGGGCTGACGACGTGCGCCCCGTCCTCGTCCTTCTCCACGGCTTCGGTCCCCCGGCTACGTGGCAGTGGCGGCGCCAGGTGGGCCCTCTCTCCCGCCGGTTCCGCCTCATCGTCCCGGACCTCCTCTTCTTCGGCGGCTCCGGCACGGCGGCGCCCGGCGCGCGGTCGGAGGCCCACCAGGCCGAGGCGGTCGCGAAGCTCGTGGCGGCTGTGGTACCGCCCGGGACACGCGTGTCCGTGGCCGGTACGAGCTACGGCGGGTTCGTGGCGTACCACATGGCGAGGCTGCTGGGCCCGGCCGCCGTGGAGCGGGTTGTGATCGCCAGCTCCGACCTGCTCAAGGCCGACGCCGACGACCGCGCTCTGCTGCACCGCGGCGGGGCCGAGTGCGTCGAGGACGTGATGCTGCCGCGCTCCCCCGAGCAGATGCAGCGGTTGCTGCAGCTCGCGTACCATCGCCGGCGCCGGTACACGCCGGGGTTCGTGCTCCGGGACCTCGTCCAGGTAACGCTCGTCAAATAATTCTTGCACTCAATCGCTTCTCCATCTTTCGATTCAAATTTTATTTTCGATTAAAAAATCGCTTCTCGATCAAATGCATTTTCTCCTACCGCGATCAGTAGATGGAATCATCATCCGATTGAACAGCATTGATCAGATTCCATTACATTCGCGTTCTCGTCGTGCTGCGTTGAGAGTTTTTGGTCCATCTGGCTCGCCGCTCGGTTCCATCGGACGGTCGCAGGCACGCATGCATGGCCTGGCCTCCACGTCACTCCAGCCGATGGCGTGTCCATGGATCGGAAGCTTCCATCTGAAGCGTCCAAAGTCTCTTTCCTCTTCCTCGTCTCCTCGCAGGTTTTCCCAACTGCCCCGTTCGATCGCCATCAACTCCCAACGGCGGCGGCCCCTCCGTTGCATTTCCCAACCGTTTCTCCGGCGGGGCCGCTCTTCCAATCAATCCCGAACGGCCGGTTAGTCCGGAAGGGAAAATTCTATAAGATGATTATGTACTATCTATCTCAGCCGGTTTATTGAGACATGTAAAAAATATATAGATAGTAGGGGAATCAATAGATAAATACTTCATACGATTATAAATACTTATAATTTTTTATTTTTCACGATCTTTATATGAAAGATGGGCAACTTTAACTATTATTTTTTTATAATATAGTTATAATATCTAATAAAATATTATATTAAAAAAATATTTTTAAGATAAATCTACATATATTTTTTATATTTAAAATTAAATATATTTATAATTAAAATGAGTAAGAGAAATAAATATCTAAGATAAACAATACGTGTGTAATACTACGTGGAGTTGTATTTACCGGTCCAGCTCGTGCCATCAAGACTCTTATAGCGGCAGAGTACAGGTCAACGAGACAACGACCTGCGCGTTGCTGTTGCCTACCTGCATTCCAACAAACGACAGGCCTCGCGGCCATCTTTTTCCCCAACCCCTCTGACAGGAGTCCGTCTCGGCATCGATGCAGCCGGCCTTGTTTGGTTGACGTTGACGGCCATCTCGTCACAACCAGTTACTGACCGCCATTGTTGCAACTGCAAGTTCACCTTTTCTTTTCTTTTCTTTGGAAGCAACTGTAACGACAAGCTGTGGCCGTATAGCGACGCGACCCTTTCTTTTCAAGAACTGTCAGCACACATGTGTCAGTCTTAAAAAAGAACAATAGGTGCTGGCATTTTACAGCAATGTGGATCGTCTATGAATGTCAACCGAGTACTGAATTGCAAGTTGCAACCCTGTCTGTGAGATCACATAAAAATTACCTGGTTCTGGAGAATGAAATAGAATCCAGTAATTCAGTACATGATAGTATCTTTGTGAGCTCTTATACTCGCACCATGCAAACAATCTCCAGGGCTCCTTTGAAACAAAGGATTTTTAAAGGATTTAAATTCTATAGGATTTTTTCTTATGATTAAGTATGGTAGAATCCTATAAAATTTCTATGTAATGCCTCAATTCATAAGAATTTTGGAGGAAATATAACATGAGCTTCAACCTCTAGGATAGCTGCCTTTGTCTTTATCTCTCCTTAAATTCCTGTGTTTTTTTTACGCTCCATCCAAATGATCATTCATGTAATTTTTTTGTGTTTTTCATTCCTAAGGATTCAAGAAGTTAGACAACTTTAATCCAGCGTTTTTCTATTCCTGTATTTTAACTATCCTTTATGCCAAAGGAAGCCCTAGATTTGAGTAACAGTAACAAGTAAGACTCTGTTGCAGTATCTGTACAGTGACAAAGTAGAAGAGAAGAAGGAGCTGATCAGGGGGATCACACTGGGTAACAAAGACAAGTTCCAGCTTACTCCTCTCTCCCAGGTACTGCCTTTTGCAGACATATTACTACAAAAATGCATTGCCATGGCATGTTTCCTTCTTACCCATTCTCTATCAAATCTTTCAGGAAGTTCTTGTGTTATGGGGAGAGCATGATCAGATATTCCCCATAGAGAAGGCATTCCAAGTGGCGAGGTCAGCACTTACTAGTCTTGGCTGTAATCTTATTACAGTTCAATTTCACAGGTTGCATTTACCTTGTAATGTGATTGATGTACAAGAGATCCACCCAAATGCAGGAGACTTGGTGCAAATGCTAGGCTGGAGGTCCTGAAGGACACTGGCCACATGCCACAGGAGGAGGATCCAAAACGGTTCAACGAGGCCCTCCTGAATTTCTTGCTTCCAGCTTCAAAGTCGTCTTTATGATGTGATATGAACGATTATTCGGGCCCAAGGATCGTCGAAGAGTTCATGATTTAATTTGCGTTTTACCTATAATTTGTGTGGTTCTTTGTTGGTTTGACAATAATTACCTCTAAGATAAAGTGGGGAAATATTTGATTTACCATTGAATGCATGCATTCTTCTATGCTATTTTAGTATTATCCTTTTTGTCATATTGGAGCGGGAAAGATTCATCTGAGCAAATCGTCGCCGTATATATGTGGCGCAGGACATATGGCTTAATAGCAATTACCAAGCATTTTCATGCGAGCTATTTGAAGAGCAAACTAATAAGAGAGTGACGAACTGACGATTGATAGGTTAACCTGCAACACAAATGAACTCCAGCAGCTGTGTTCACACTGCCAGGTTTGGCAATATATAGGGATGAAAACGGTTGGAAAATGTCTTAATTCGCTTTCACTTTCACATTTGTTTTTGGAATCGAAGATAAAGTCATCAAAATGGAAACATATCGATTTCGGTCGAAAATCGATAATTTACGAAAACCGATAATTTAGATTGGAAACACCGCACCATAGAGCATGACTTAACGACGAGTGTTCATACAATCGTCGAGATACATTTAAATCTTAACTCGACCATCCAACCACATAACTCATAACTTGTCCGTACAATAACACTAGTCTTAACTTGAGTACTCGAATAAATCTTAACTCGACCATATAAGATACAATATATTCACACCAGGTAATCTATAATTCATTCAATATATTGATACCACAATACAAAACTATTCTATAAGTACCACTAAATATACTACATCATGAAAATTACAAAAACCCATCTATTATATAAAAAAAATTATAAAATGACTAGGGTGCAACTAGCCATCTTACTATTTTAAGGTCTCTTGCTTGATAAGGAGTCAAGGCCTAAAAAATTAGAAGGTCTGAGTCTGGAAAAACATAAATTATTCGGAGTTTACTCGGAAATTTCAGGTATAATATGGTATTTTGAAAATACGATCGGAAATCAAGCTAGATTGTTTTTTATTTTGTTTTTTATTCATCGGTTCGTAATCGGCCCGGTTTTATATAAGTTCTAGAGAATAAGAAATGATTGGAAAAAAACAAGAAAACGATATCGATCGGTTCAGAATCTTACCGTTCTGTTTTCATCCCTAGCAATATATGAGTTGATTCAACTTGAGTTAAATATGACCCAAATGCACCTATGAATATGAGTAGTAGAAAACCTGGGCTATCGAATTCAGGGGCGGATCCAGCCCGCCTACTGCTTCGCAACTAATGTAAGCCTTCTGAACCCTCAATAATTTTTTTTGTCATGGATGAGGGAGATAAAGAAGAAAAGAGAGAGTGAGAAGAAAAGAAAAAAAGAGAGGGAGAGGGAGTTGGTTGACCTCCTACCTAGGACCTTTTTGGTAGAGCTCCCCAACCTAGATTCCCCATAAGAATCTGAGGAGCTCTCCAACCTAGATTCCCCATAAGAATCTGAGGAGCTCTACCAAACAATGATTTCTCAAGCTACTCTTACCTGGGAATCAAGTTCATGATTCCTCTTTTTTTGTACTGGGCACGCGGAGCTAAAAAACCCTGCTCCCCACCCGATCCCACTCATCCGTTTCAGACTTCCCCATCAAGTTCTTTTTGTATTTTATGCATGGTTGCCATCGAAACAAAATCCCCAACTCCATCTCTTCCCACACCCACAGCGCCTGTCCCGCCCCATCCCGCTCGACTGCTCGCGATTAGGGTTCGGTGCCCCCCACTCCATGGTGCCTCTCCGCCACCCAGAGCCTCTTCGCCGCCTAGAGCCTCTCCATCGCCTTCACCAATGCCTCTCCACTGCCTGGCTCGTCTCTTCTTCCTCCACCAGTGCTTCTCCGTGGCCCGACTCCTCTCCGCTTCCTCCACCAGTGCCTCTCCGCCACCCCACTCCACCAGTGTCAAGGCCGCAGTTGCCGGATCTGTCTAGGATGTCGCCAAACCGAGACGTCGGCACCCGATTGAGTTGCTGCCTAACCCTTCACTGCCAAACTGAGCTGCCGATGCCCGATGGATCCGTCAAGGTCCACGCCATACTGAACCACCGGTGCCTGATTGAATTGCCACCCAAGCCTTCACCTCCAAACCAAGCCGCCAGCGCCCGGTGGATCTGTCAAGCTGCCGCCCATCAAGCCATCTTAGTCAGACCGAGCCAGTGCCCAAGGTGATGAACACAATATGTCATGGACACAAATTAGACTTAGAAGTGTTTAAGAAACTTATATGAATTCAAATATGTCATGAACACAACTGCTCTGCTTCTATCATTTCTTAATAATCCGCCAGATCACATGGTCATGATAATTGTTTAGGACTTTCTATATATATACTGCACTTGATAGCATAGCCCAATTGCCGCTGAGCCGCACCAACACCTTTTGATAGTACAGTTGTGTAACAATATTATACAAGGGGAGATATCTAGTGTGAAAGGTACACATGATTTATTTATGAAGAGATAAAAATTTTGCCTGGTAATTCGATGAAGGTACACATGAAAATACCAAGAACACACACATACTTGTGGGCTGTTGTAGCTTGTATTAGTACTCATGGGTGAGAGCAGAGAGGCACCCATGCATGCCAGTGGGCTAAATCCAAGAAAAAACAGCATCAACAATGGGGTTTTCACTTGGCTTTTCCATGCTGCATGCATATGTCTCACATGCATATTGTCTCTCAAGTAGAATGAATATGGGCTTTAAATTTCATATATGGCTAGCGTAACTTTAGATTGTAAGTTCTTGATGCCTTTTTGTCACGTCCCAATTCTGTAATCATGTCATTATGCATAATCATGCATCATGAGTATCAAGTTTATTTGTTAAGCATATGATGAGTATTTGTTATTCAAAATGACGGTTTAATTTTTGTTTAGAGTTATAAAAATACCTGACGTTAGAGCTTTCGTCTAGTTTAAGTCGTGCATAGGCATGGCAAGTGAATCCATTTAAAATGGGTTCATCTTATTTGTAATCGCTGCACATATTTTCTTAAAATATTTCATAGCTGAAAATAGTTGTCTCTCTAACACGTGGGATCCACTTGGCTAGCCCCACACCTCACCCCTCTCCTTTTCCTCAAGCAGCAGCACCCCACCCCCTCTCCCTCTCTCTCAGATGCTCACTCTCTCCCTCTCACCCCCAAGCCGAGCAGCATAAGGGAGCTGCTGCTCTCCTTCTCGCTCAAGCACTTCCCTCCACTCTCCACCCAAAATCCCACCTCAAGAGGCAAAAGCAAGGTATGCATGTGTTACCCTTGCATTCCTCATCTCTCTAGCTCTCCATCCATCCAAGATTTTCGTGCATGCATGATGATTTGGATGTTTTGCAAATCATTTTTGTCACCCCTCTCTTTTCTGAAATTTCAGCACTTTGGTCTCTCTTCCTCAAGCCATTTCCTCTGATTCTTCCCCAACCAACGGTTACCAGCTTCGGCAAGAATGTGGGGATAAGTCTCCTAGGATCTTATTTAGCAATGCACGTTTAAAGTTCAATTTTGGATGAGTTTGGGTGCTGCGATTGAGAAATGATGAAGCACCAGTGTTCGTGAGGTTATAGAGCTAGTATGAGATGTTTGGATGAGCAATGGCTAGTGTTCATGCTTGTGGAGTGAGTAAAATAGCTTACTGATGTTGGTATAAAATGTTTGTTTGCAGTGGCACATCCAGGGGTCAAGCCCCTACCCTAGGGGCGCACTTGGGAGCCCATATTCAATTTTAGGCTTGGAAGAGGAAGAAAAAAATAAAAAGAGGAGGAGGAAGAGCCTACTACTGTATAGCTCTGTATCCACCACTGCTTGTTTGCACTAAGTTAAAGTTGGTGACTTAGAGTGCTCCTTGTACTCCACATCTACCACATGTAAATAGTATCTTGAACTGACATATATGCTGTATTTGTGTTTGCTTGAATAGTTGTGTAAATTTTCACGTTCAGCAGGGTGCTGCTACTAATTAATTTGGATAAATCTACCCATAATATGTCGCTGAATAAATCCACGATAATGATATACTGCTCATTTTGTAGCTGACATGTGGGATTTGGTCCAGTGTTAGTAAGCAATATTCGAGTTTATTCCGTTACTCTTGGTTTGGTATGTTTTTTGCTTCACTTTAATATTCGAGCTCTATATTTCTAGCAAAATAAGTATTCCGTTAGTGTGGGTCAAATGGTGGCTTAATTTTTGCTTCCCGCTTACCTTAGTGTCCCCATTTTATTTTTGCTGCCTTCTGCGGCGGACGGAGTTGCTGCACTCCCTCTATGCGAGGGCCGTGCTCCGGCGTATTTCGAACCGTCCGACCTCTGCTGCGCGGTTTCGACGTCGTCGATGTGGTGCGTCCATCCACAGAGGGACCGCGGACTGCGCGCACGGGCCATGTCCAACGCACGGCACCAATTCACGCTGGTCGCCGCCGAGGACCGCTGCGCCGCGTGCCACCTCGTCTGGGGTGCTGCGGGGGGCGGCGCCGGCGAGGAGAACGCTGGAGATCGCCACGACAAGAACGGGCATTTCCCGGGTGCGGGGCACGGCGTCGCGCATGACATTCACGGTGAACCTCGCGCCAGAATCATATGCACTGCGCAGAGGCTGCTGCCTGCTGCTGTCGAATGGAGAACGTACGAGACCTGAAGTTCTCAACACATCGGCTTCGCAAAATTGATAAAGTGCATTTGTTTTGTCACCAAATATTGTGTATGCCACAAGGCAACCAGTTTGTTTATGTTGGCAACTTCACATGTTTTGGTTTCACTTCTCAATCCATATGACTGGCGTTTTTCGTGCAGTATGTATCTTCCCTATGAACACAAGGTCAATTTCCTTTGCAAATGAAATCGAAGTAGTATAACATCAAAAGTGGAGCAAATCCTATTCTTCGATGTTGTCAAAAACCTGGCAAATGATACTACACTCCATTGCATATTAATCACCGTTTGCAGAGTGCAATAGAAAAGCTAGCAACAGTGTGTTTCACTATTCTGATAGGCACGAGTTTCTGATAAAAGCATGTGACATTTTCACAAGAAAGACCAGAACAAATATTGATCTCCAATAACCTAACTAGGTACTACTCCCAACAAAATTGCTGGATGAGTTTCAAATGAAAAGAAAGCAAAATCTGGCCAGCCATATTTAATCATAGCAGTCTTCATCTGTCACACAAAATAATTATTTCTTTAGAAAGCTTTAAAAATGAGCAGGAGTTTGATTTCGAAAAAGAATAGGTTACCGATCATAGAAATAGAAGTTCAAATGGTAACTTACGTGTTTCTTCCTCTTGGTTCCAGTCATCATCATCGTCATCAAACTCAATATTCTACAGGGTGGTCAAGGTATCAAAATGGTATATAGAAGATCGTTATGAAGCTAACTAAAATTTATGCATATCTCCGAAGCTACAAACCATCTAACACCATTTTGTTTTACCCCATAGAAACCCAGCAAACGAGTTCAGTGGTAGGTACCTGATTATAATCATCATCTGAATTTTCGTCCTCTTCTGCTTCTTCCTCTTCCTGTTCATCCTCATCATCACCTTCCTTTTCTGCTTTCTTGTCACCGTCCTACAAGTACCAAAACCCAATTAACATGGTCAAAAGAGGGGAACGAAGTTAGCACAAAAAATAAGGTGCATGCTTCTCGTACCAACATGCTGTACGATGCTGACTAGTTTCATAATGTCAAAACAGAGCCTCATACTGTAAACTGTTTAGAGTATATGTGTATAGACTAGTATTAGTTCTTTCTAAAAGATCTTTTCTTCATCTTCTACATGTCTATATATTGGCCTTTTGGCCCTATGGAATAGAACATGTCTACATTTTGGCCCTTTTGCCCTACGAAATACATCAAGTTCTTAAAATAAATCAGTAATGGTATGACTACAATGAAAATATGCTTTCCAAATTGATTCTTGATAGAAGGGCAAATAAGAATTTTAAAGGTGAAATATAAGGGTGAAGCTCTTGCCTTGTGGGTCTGTTCCAGCTTCTCAAAGACTTCAAGTGCCTTCTCATCTGCAAACAAGGTAAGATCCATGTAAGAGATCAGTGTATGGGACTAATGTCTAGCAGTAGCTGGTGTTATCCATATGTTTTGTTAGATCCAGCAAACCTGAGTCTCTATCCCACCGAAGTTTCTTGTTGCTTTGTTGCCCTCGTCTAGAACCTGAAAGGAACATAATATTGTGTGTCTATTCTGCTGTAGCCTGTAGCCATATAGCTGAAAATAAATTTAAATGTACGTCAATATATTCAAGACTACCTTGTAACAGTTCTGCAGGGAAATTTGCCGGGGTAAGTTTGAGATATGATGCGAGAGCTTCACGCTTCAATTGTGTCTTACGTTTCCTATCAGAAAATCTCTCAATCTCTTTATCTTCATTCTCTGATGATATATCAACTCAGAAGTTAATTAATAAAAAAGTAGAAATCAACAATAATGGTTAATAGCAAACAAAACCGGAGAATGCTTCTGCTGAATTGTTTCTATGATCCTGCGAAGTTGTTTCTATGAGTCTTTCTATATATGTCATGATCAATGATACCTACTACCATAATATAGTATGCTACCAAATCGCCAATGATAAAAAAAGCAAATGTTATAGCGTTTCAGTGCCAATGGAATTAGGCTAGAGAGTCTAGCTTTTGCAATTAATCAAAATTCAACAATAGAGATTAGAGACCATAATAAAAGGATGCTCGGTAACATAAGTAGTAATTTCCAGTAATCTAGAAAAAACACATATCATACAACACAGTTGTACCCAATTCTACGACGAACTACTAGAGACAAACATACATCACCCTCCAGCCACATGATGAATGCTAGCTCACTGATTTCTTACACTATAATTTTAGGAACAATGTCAACTTTGAGCAAGCAAGCAACAAAATCTCGCAATCAGCATCAAGAGGAGACGAGAAGAACAGAACATAAGGATCGTCATCACGATGGATCAGCAAGATAGAAGGAAATGCAGCTATTAAGTTCAGTCATAGTACTTTTCTTGGGAGCATCCTCCTCGAGGTGGTAACAAGAGTGCCTCCAGAACTCCTCGAATTTCAAGGTGGACTGCAACAGTGCCTTCTCCTCGTTGCTCGCCTTGGTGCACGTCATCTCCGGCAGGGTGATGTCCTGCACAGGCGATCCGTCCGGATCGATCGACCCAACTGATGAGTCGATAATGACTTTGGAGGCACACCGATTCTACACCACGCAAGGGAGGCACACCGATTCTACACCACGCAAGGCGCGGGCGGCGGGCGCAGAGAGCAGGAGAGACTGACCGGGAAGTCCTCGTGGGGCGCGTGCTTGGCTGGGTGCTCGAACCCGAACCCGAATCCGCCTCCCCTCCCCCGGCCCCCTCTTCCGCGCCCCCGGAAGGCCATTGTGAGGAAGCGTCGAAGCGGTGGAAGGCGGATCCGGAGAGAGCAGAGGAAAGCGTGTCGCTGAAGGGAGAGGGCGGCGTCGGCGGGGGAGAAGCGTGGAGGGCTGGAGCCCGGAGGTGGAGGGGATTGGGCGGCGACGCGGCGTCCGGCGAATTGAGAGACCGAGAGGCCAGAGGCGAGACCCAGACACCGGGCCGATTGGAGCTACTGGGCTTTTCAATTTGCCGTATTGCGGAGTGCGGATCCAGGCGGCCCGTGGGATTTGCAGATGCAGGCCTCGGACGGCAGATGCGGCCTCAGCCCTCGGACGGTCTTCTTCTTCCTCAGACCTCACCGGCTCACTGGAAATCCATGGGGGCTGGGTTCCGCCGCCGGGGACCTCGGGCGGCCGCCCTAGCTCGTCCTAGTGGTGGATCAGCCCCTGGCGGGGGCGCGCGGACGCCGCGCGCGCTGATGCGGTGATGGATACGGTACAGAGGATCCCGGGCGCGCCGTCGTAGGCCAGCCGGCGCCCCGCGTGCGCGGCGAGGGCGAAAAGGTCGTGTGGAGCCGTCGGCGCCGTCACGCCGGCGACGCAAGTCATCGTCCCGCATGAGCCGTGGGCCGCGGACTTCAAGTTGCGAAGTGGGAGCAGGCGCACGAGCAGGCCCTGTGGGGCTTTGGACGAAGGTGGGCCGGAGGACCTTTTAACATTCCGCAGCGTGCGGCTGGGCCGGGAGGTTGTGGGCATGCAGCCCAAGCAAATTTTGAGAGTATTATTGAATTTTGAGAGCATTAGAGTGTAATTTTTCTTTATTTTTAAACCTCTGTCGCTCTTCCAATAGATAATATAAGATTAGATTTATAAATTTTTAAAATAAGAACATATATTTATATATTTTTAATTTACAAAAATATATAAATAAAAAAGTTCTAGCCGAAGCTAGATTCGTTGTAGTATGCATGGCGTTTTCTCGAGGGCATCATGCTCGACACAATGGAACGACGATAATCCCGCATGCATATAGGCCGCAGAGGCACAAGATCCCAACACCGTGTGCCACCACCCTCATCAGCTCTACACGTGCCCGTCATGCCCCCATTGCCATCTCTAGTAAGCACACATGCTTGTTCCGGGCGTGTTACGCTGGTGGCCGTCATGGTGGTTGTTCATTCAGCGGTGTGGGAAAAAAGTGGCGGTGAAGCAATTGTTTACGCGGTGGTGGTGGACGATCGAGGGCGTGGCTTGGAGGATGGAATGAGCAAGGATCTTTTGGCAAAAAAACTATTTCGAGCACGGCCGCGAGTGGCCAAGTCACCAACGACGTTGTCCGAGCGGCTCACGGACTGAGGGCCTGTTTATTTTCAGCTGCTTCTGATTTTTACTTCTGTCAGAAGTCCAGAAGCCAGAAGCCAGAACAAACGGGTTTGCTGAGAAGTGGTTTCTAGAGAAGCCCCAGAAGCTGCTTCTGAGGAAAATAAACTAAAAGCTGAGAAGCTCACTGAAAGTAGCTTTTCTGAAAAGTTATGCGCTGAGAAGCCAAAAATTTATTATAGAAACCAATAGCCTATTTTCAAAAGCAGCTTTTCAGAAAAGCCAAAAGCACAGCTTTTCAGAAAAACCAAAAGCAGAAGCTGAAACAAACAGACCCTGACTCGCGCTGGATTGAAGGACCGACTGCGAGCCGACTCAGGCGATGGGAAAAGGAGTGGTGGAGGGGAGCGGCCTCTAAGCTTGCTGGGGCTGCTGCGGCTCAGAGAGGGAAATAGAGAACACACGAGCCGCTGATCTGATCCAAAGGAGCAGAGGATGTGGGCTGAATTTTTTTTCTCAATAATTTTTCCTCTAAAACTTTTATTGATATTTTTTCTCAAAAACTTTTTCTCGATAATTTTTTCTCAAACTTTTCTCGTTAATTTTTTCTCAAACTTTTTCATAAATTTTTTGATCCAAACTTTTTCTCAAAACTTTTAAACCAAACTTTTGCTCGAACATTTTTCTCAAAACTTCTGCTCCAAAACTCTTCCTCAAAACATTTTCTCAAAACTTTTGCTCCAAACTTTTTTCTCATAACTTTTTATTTAAAATTTTTGAGCCAAACTTGTAAGATGCTTGCCCAACAACTCCGCAGCCCATCTACACACGAACTCTCCGCGCACGTGGGCCTCGGCCCCCAGCCTGACGCACGCTTCCACCTGGGCCACGTGCCAGCCGGGCTGACGAACTCGTCCGAGACCAAATCACGTGCGTCGTTTTCCTGTCGGAAAGGTCCCGCGAGTTGCGCTGCTCGCGGGTGCGCGCTAATTAGCACTGTCCGATCTTTTGGTTAGTTTGCTATCGATCTTCATCTGAGAAACTTCTTTTCTTTAACTGTTAGTGTCCGCTAATAAAATGGTCATGGTCTCATTGTGTGCTTCCCTGGCAGAGCAGATGCCACATGATTAAACGCAGAGTTATGTTGCATGTCAAACCAAATTGATGCAGTCAGATGCGTTAATCCGGTCATCATTCACGGCAGGAAAAATACTTTTTTTTCCCAAACAAAGGCAAAAACAAAACATCCTGTTCTTTTCGTATGAAGGGAAGAAAACACAGCATGGGTGTACGGATACATTTCAGACAGCACGTTCGCTTTCGAAAAAGAACAACCGATTCTTTTCGAAAAAGAACAAACTCGGTGTCACAAGAGATACATTTTTTGTGACAGTCCCAACTTGCATGTCACCAAAACAATCTTCGTGACTGTTTTTTTATACTTGTCACCAAATTTATGGGACAGTCACCAAAAAATCTATTTTTTTCTAGCGGTGATAACTCATGGCACGAGAAACCAACAGGAAAACCGAAGATACATTACAGACGGTGCGCCACGTTCGCACAGTTGGCTACAGACAGTCGATCTGAGCAGAGTCTCTGCGCTTATTGAGCGCAACACAAAGTACATGCATGCAGGAAGACGAAAGTTACAGAAGGCAAAGGCAATAGCTGAGACGTACATTCTGAGCAACATCTGCAGGACAGACGGACACCGGCCGGGTTAGCGCGGCTACGACGTGGTGATTGATCAATTGTTCAAGGCCGCTGATAGGACTTCGACCAACGGCGATCCCAAGCCGAAGGTTGCTGCGCAGTGGCGGAGCCAGCAGGGGGAAGGGGAACCGGATCCTCTGTCTCGAAGGGAAGTCACCGGTGAACAATATTTTTTCTCTGAGATGGTGAACAGTATTGTAATTTTACTGTAGCAAATATAATGTACACGAAAATACTATAGCGATTATACTGTATGATACTGTATCAGAACTGTAACGATTGATCTCTTACGTTTATTTCCAACCCAACTATTTGTAGAGAAATAAAGTCATAGGTACTATTCACCCATGACTTCACTCTTAAGTCAGAGAATCTCAGTCCAGCAAAGTGCAGTTGCCCCTAAGCTCATTAGCCCACCTCTCCAGGACAATAGTCGGAAGCTCTTGCTACAACTGTTCAGGCCTGGGTGCACGATATTCGCCTTAGCCCAAAGAGCTCAGAATGCATGTGGAAGATGATCAGTTTTCACATGAGATCCCACCACTCAGTTCCTCGAGGAGGTCGTCCAGGACTCCACGTCGCACCGCAGCAACGCCTCATAGTCGGAGGGATCGACGGCGGCCATTCATTCCTGTGATCCTGCCTACTCACCGAGGCCTGCAGGCGGTGGATGCGCGGCCTGTACGATCACGGCTCCGTCATCAAGCGCTGACGCCTCAACATCAGCAATGGTGGTGGTCGTTCTTCCTCAAGGAGGGTGCCCTGTGGGGGCAAGGCCGTGAGCAATGCAGGTGGTTGCCGCTGGCCGCTGCTGTGGGACCTCCTCCTTGCCGGCTGCTTCACGTGCGGCACTGCACGCGTGAGAGATTTCGCCAGGTAGGTGATTTTTTTCACTGAGAAATATGAAATCTGAAGTTCTGAACGGCCAATTATATCATTTGTATCAGTGTGATATAGTTTTCACTTTATGCAAATGTTTATTTGTAGATTTGTGAGAAATGGAGAAACGGCATTACTACTACTCAGGCCAGTGAGAGTGTGAGCCCGCCAAATAAATCTTTTTGCATCTAGAGTAGTTTGGTTTTTGTTCTAGTCAATGTTTTGATATTTGTTGCATCGTGTAACAAAATGTAGCAACGGAACCAAACATGCAATGTTTGCAACACTTTTCAAGTTTTAAAAAAATAGGTGGTTTTCACCCGTTGCTCCCTAAGGATCCCTTTTAGTTTGCTATCGTCACGTGACTTGTTTTTGCTTTATTTTTACAGTGTAGTAATTTATCATGATTTCATGGTGTACGTACTTCCTTCGCAGAAATCACAAAATCGTGGTGTTGTCCATGCATAGCAGCACATAACGATGCAGCTAGACGCACTAATCTGGCCACACATGCATGGCAGACAAAAGACTCCGGGGCCTTTTTTTTTCCAGACGAATTGAAGCATGAACACCCATCTGTTATTTTCATATGAAGGGGAAGAAGCAACAACATAAGTGCACGGTTACATTTTTAGACAGTACATACGGCTGGAGCGATTAAGCAAAAATACGAAGTCGATGATAATACATGACGGTAGTGTTTTGTTCAGAGATTAAAAAACAGAGAAAATACTTGAGGGTAGTAGATATTGGACGCCGCACAGGCGCACAGCTAGCGGTGCCAACATGCATGCCTGTCTGCTGTCCTAGAGAGCATCAGCCGCCATTTGTATGGCGTCGAGGACCGGCGACAGGGACCCACCGGTCACCACATCGTCCACCACTCTGAAGCCAACGATGCCGACGTTGACGCCCCACTTGAAAAGGCTTGAGACCACATTCCGTTCCTGACCCTGCGGCGGCGGTTGCTGCTGCTGGGGCTGAGCCCCATCATCCAGCGGCGGCATGCACCGCGGGTGTACGTCGAAGCTGCACGGCACGCAGCGGTAAAGGTAGCTCCCGTCGTGGGAGGGGCCCTTGCAGACGTCGCAGCAGCGGCTGGCGGTCAGGCGGATGAGAGTGAGCTTGTGCTCGGGGTGCTGGTCGAAGGAGATGGACCGCGGGAGGCTGAAGCACGCCTCGTGGATGTTGAAGTCGCACTCGTCGCAGCGGTAGCCGGTGCCGGTGACTATGCGCTTGCACGCGGCGCAGTCGTAGGTCGACGACCCATCGTAATTGTAGCTTACAACCAAGTGCTGTGGGTGGAAGAAGCTGCGAGCAGTAGCAGGGGCCATCTCTCTCTCTCTCTCTCTCTCTCTGACTGGCTGCTAACTTGATAGTTTTTGTGTACGTTTCTGCAGTTCGCTCTGTAGATTGCCTCCCTCGACGTGAGTACTTATAGATGTTTCAATGCATGCTATAATGGTCTTATTGAGGCCATCCGCGTGCATGCATGTGAACTTCACGTGTATACACCAACGACACTATACGCACGAAGCTGTAGAACTTTTACTAAAGATGCATGTGCTAGTACGTCCAAAGCCAACTGGGCGTGGCAATATTAGTACAGCCTATGGAACAATGGTTATGGCGACTGATTCATGACCCGGCCTACGAGATGCGATTCTTGACAAAAATTGCGTGGTCAACAAACCTATTCACAAGCAACATCCAACTTACTCATATTCTTATTTGTAAGGTGATGACTTAGGCTCCGTTTGGCAAATCCGCCAAATCGAAAGATTAATTATAGTTTTCGATGGAACTGCTTTTGATTGTTTACTCGTTACGTTTGGATATATAGCTGTAACAACATGTGTTTTAGTATTTAGAAAATAGTCAAAATCCACTAGTATTTAAAAAATTAAATAATTAAGTCAACTTAAAATCTAGAAAATATATATACGTGTATATATATATATATTCGTATGTGCATATATATATGTATATTATTATTGGACTATGTATTTCAAAATTCACCGGAATCAATTTCTAAATTCGAAACCTGCGTCAACTCGAGCAATTGCAATTTTGTTTCTTGGTGTCCTTGTTTCTTTGTGTGGCAATTTGAATTTGAATGTTTCTCACATTCGAATCTTATTTTAGTTCTTTTCGGCTGAATTCTAATCCAGTTCAATCCTTGAAAATCGATCTCCGATTGACGCTCCATTCAAATCTTAGTGTGATGTCCTGGCTCATTTCAAATCAGTTTCAAATTCAAATATTTCTATTTGAATTTATATCGAACCCTGGAATAATCTCCCGACTTTTCCTTTATTTCAAATCCTATCCAAAGCCAGATTCATCCAAATCGTCGTTGATTTCGTACTCGTATGTAAATTCGAATCGTTTGAGATTCGAATGCTTTCCAGTTTAATCATTTCACAAATTCAATTCAAATCTGGGTTCATGTTTGTCGGAGGGTTAGCTCCTGTCGCAGGGATTCTGAGGGACCCCTTTTTAGAGATTCGGCTGGGTGGATGATTCTGAATATGTTTGCTGGAGAAATAAATGGATGTAAACGCGATGGCAGGTGGGGTGGACTATTTATACATGTCTATTATGGATTAAGTGTTGCGAGTACTTTCATACTTACGCTGCTTATTTTCTTTTTAGACGGAGTTAGGTACCGCCTACTCTAGCCCCTGGTTGGTTGTCTTGTGGGCAAATACTGCCACCGATTTTTTTTATTTAGTTTGTTCTTCCACTACACAATTTTATTCTTTTGTTGTAAATTATTGTAAATGGTTAGATGCTTAAGAACTTGTAATATAATATTAATTACTCGCTCTTTTTTAAGCTTTGCTATGATGTATATGTCGGAAAAGTATGTGTTCTGATCTTGTGCAAAACATGTGACGGAGAACTAACATGATGGTATTTTGATTAATTATTATAACCTTACCTATATTAATAATCAATTTAATAATTAATTAAAATACTATTTAGATGATTTATCACACCCGCCAACTCCGATGTAGTCGTAGGTCGACGAACCGTCGTAATGGTAGCTTACAACCAAGTGAGGTGGGTGGAAGAAGCTGCTCTATCTCTCTGATTGGCTGCTAACTTGTTATATACTCTCTTCAATTGTAAATGTAGGTCGTTTTAGACTTATACATAAGAATTAAGAAAGTAGATCGAATGATCTTATTGCTCCTTATTTATTCTGTATTTAAAAAGATAACTCATTTATTCGTGAGAGTGATAGTATTTATTAAACAAAGGCAAGAAGAGAATAAAAGAGAAAAAAGTGTATAGAAGTTTGAGAATGACTTATATTTAGAGAATAGTTGAGAGACTAAAATGACCTATATTTGCAATCGGAGGAAGTAGTTTTTGTGTACGTTTCTGCAGTTCGCTGTGTAGATTGCCTCCCTCGACGTGAATACTTATAGATATTTCAATGCATGCTATAATCGTCTTAAGGGCATCCGCGTGCATGCGTGTGAACTTCAGATGACATATGCACGAACGACACTGTACGACGAAGTTCTATAACTTTTACTAAAGATGCATGACTCCGTCCAAAGCCAAATTGGCGTGGCATATTAGTACAGCCTATGGAACAATGATTATGGCGACTGATTCATGACAGATGCGATCCTCGATACAAATTGCACGGTCAACAAACCTACACTTTAATTTAATCACAAGCAACATCCTACTTATATTCTTATTTCAAAGGCGATGACTTAGGCTCCATTTCGCAAATCCGCCAAATTGAACGAATAATTATGGTTTTTGATGGAATTGTTTTTGGTTGTTTACTCGTTTTACGTTTGGATATATAGCTGCTTTCACTAAACCATTTTACAAGACTATATATTCGTTACCTGATAATGACGAACCATAATGTTTAACAGAGCATATGTATCCCTGATGGTTTGGGGCCGTCAGAAAAAATCCAAGTCATGGTATGTACAGTTCCTTATAACAGAAAACATACTGAAGAGAAAAAAATCAGGTGAGAGAAAGACTGAATGTTAGCCATTGATGAAAAAAATGTTCATTTCCAACTTGATTCAACAAATACAATATTAAGTTTTTTTTTCGCAATTGCTTTATCCACGGCTTCAAAATTATACACAACAACAGAAAACTGACTTTACTCATATTAACATACTCATCCCTTTTGATGTCCATCTGTGTGTTGTTTTACACATGGGTCGGGGCTGTTTCGATCATGAATCACATGGTGCGCTTTAGCACTACTACAGAAATAGTTATTAGTGCTGGCTCAAAAACACCATTAGTAATATTTTTTGAGCTAGTATTGTGACTATTAGTGTCGGTTTATTAACCGACACTGATAATGATATCAGTGCCAGCTCATGAAAAAAAACAGTATTGATATACTGAGACTATCAGTGTCGGTTCATAACAAGTAATTGACATTGGTACTCAACTATCAGTGTCGGTTTTTAGTACAAGCCGACAGTGATAGTTTCTGTATCAGTGCCGATTTTTTGTTATGAGTCGGCACTGATGGCCCCTCTCCCTATACAGAATCTAGCCTTTTTCCACAATAACCCAAATAATTTCACATACAACAAGATAAATATACATTCAAGTTTCACATGCATATATAATTATCTCGGCACATATAATATCACATACATATACACATCTCATCTCATTCATGCATATGTATATATGTTATTTTACATGTCATTGATTAGATATCATAACTAATACAAGTTTACAACAAAAGTTCATAATTAACAGAAATATGCAATAAAATTGTAAGAAGTGATATCATTCAATTATTCTTGTTAACCGCAGACCTTGAACAACGATTTTTTGCCTTGAGAAGAATTAGATAACGAACTCCATGGGCTAATTGAAGTGACAGTTTGCGAACAACACCATTTGAAAACATGGTACCACCATTCCGGGAGCCAATCCAATATCGGAGACTTCCCGAAGCATTCCAATCCAATAGAAAACTTTCATAAGCTGATGTGAGCTATCTCCTACCCCGTTTCCCAATTTTTTTTTTAGCTTGATTCGACCCTCGTGTCGTTTAGGTCCAAGTTCAACCTAGCGAGTGCAGTTGCGTCGATCGAGGAAGCTGTCCCGCCGAGCGAACCGTTGGCAGGCGACGTTTGAACTTTGAGATATAAAAAAGGGGGAGGGGATCGATCCGCCCCCCCTCTTTACGCCTTCTTACGATCTTGCTCTTGTCTCCTTCATGCTTCAAAGCCCTTAGAAACCCTTCAGACGATCGGAACGCTTCTCCTCCTTCCTCTCCGCCACCAGACAACCTCCCCTCCCGTCGAGATGCCGTGAGCCGGAGGAGGCCGTCGTGACAGGACTCCGGACAGCGTGCTGCCGGAGTCTCGCCTGAAGAATGAAGAAGCGGCTGATAAGATCAGGAAGCTGCTGGTCCCCGAGGGCCAGCAGGGAGCCGCGGTAGTGACGCTGGCGAACTTCCCGCCGGCGACAACCGTTCCCGAGCGAATTGTCTTGTTCACGTCTTTCGTGGCGGCGGGGTTGGTGCCGCCATTTTCAACTTTCTTCCTTCAAGTCCTCGACACCTACGGCATCCAACTGGTGCACTTGAGCCCCAGTGGTGCTGGCGGTCTTCGCGCACCTTTGCGAGATGTTCGTGGGGGTGGTGCCTTCGGTGACGCTTCTCTGACATTTCTTCGTCCTGCGGCCGGCCGGGAAGAAGAGGGGTACTCCACGGCGGACGTTGCAGGGTGCTGCAATCTTCGGCTGCGAGACGGCTTGGGGGAGCAGTACATCCCCCAGGTGCTGCGCAGCAAATGGGAGGAGTGGCGACGAGACTGGTTCTTCGTCGACGTCGACCCCCATGATCGTCTCGCTTTACCGGAGGTGGCGGCGGAGCCCCGGAAGTCGACGTGGGAGGTGCCACCGTCGGAGGACGCGAGGTTGGAGCCGGTGTTCAAGCGCATCAGATTCCTCTGTGACTCCGGGCTGACCTCGGTAATGGTGGTGGCAGACTTCTTGCGTCGTTGCCTGGCGCCCCTGCGGGAGCGGGCCCGGCCGTGCTGGCTCTACACCGGGCCCGAAGATATCACCCGGACCCAAATTGGCGCAAGCTGGGATCTGGGCATAGCGGAGCTGAGGGGTATGACCCGAGTGGTGACCGGCAGTGCTCCCGTGGCCGGAGATGGCGCTCTGCGCTAACCCCGAGCGTGCGGTGATCTTGGCGAAGCTGCCGGAGTTCGACGCCCAGGGGCTCGTCGACCAGCCGAGGAGCCGGAGCCCCAAGGCCCCCGAGCTCCCTGGGTTGGACGAGGTGGCCAGCGAGGAGGCTGCGAGCAGCCCGGTGCGGGCCGGTGGCCCGGGCGCCGGGTGCAGCGAGCCGCAAGCCAGCGGTAGAGCCGCTGCGGGGAGCAGCCGTCGCACCGGAGAAGAGGGCACCGTCGAAAGCGCAGTGACGGTGGCGCCGGGAGACCGGGGGAAGCGCCCCCGAATCTACATCCCCGTGCCAGATTCCCCGCCGTCGCCATCGGCGGTGGCGGCGTTCTCGGCCCTGGAGCCGCGCCTTGTGAGAATGGGGCCTGACTCGGCACCTGGAGACCGCGCGGTGGCCCCGCCGAGACCCCAGCGAAAGAGGCGGCGGGAGGATTCCGGGCCGGCACTGCCAGACCCGGAGTTCAGGCTCCCGGCGACCAAATGGCAGTATCGGGGAACTACGACCGCGTAAGTTTCATTCTTTGCTTTTTCTTGGGCGCTCTTCGCCCGAACTAGACTTCGGTTTTGACCTTCGCCTATCTCCTGCAGGCCACCCACGGGCGCCGCCGAGGGCGAAGGAACGCCGGCGCTGGCGCCAGAGCCAAGCCCGCCGGCCGAGCCGAGGCAGGCGGACGCAGCGATGGCGGGGCGGGGGGGGGGGGGCAGCGGACGCGGCAGCCGAGGGGAGGACGGCGGAAGTGGCAGCCGAGGGGAGGATGGAGCCGTCGCCCAAACCCTCGGCGCCGGTGGAACCTACCCCGGGCGTGCAGAGCCCGGGGCGGATGGTGGCGGAAGCAGCGGCCTTGCCGGGGCCGGCGGATGCGGCGGCCGAGGCAGGAACGCGGCCATCACCCGAGCGCCCGGCGCCGGTCGAACCTACCCCGGGCGTGCCAAGCCCGGGGCGGATGATCGTGTGGCGACCCTTGGGGACCCCGAACCCCCCGGAGGCGGATCGCGGGGAAACCAGCGCTCCACCGGCACCTGGCCGGCCTGCCGACCCCTTCCTGGCTGCGATCGAGGGCGTCCAGGTGGCGGTCGAAGGGCTGGGCGCGGCGGTGGATGCGAAGGAGGGGCAGCTCGAAGCGGAGCGCGCCCGGCTGGACTTGGAGAGGGCGCAGCTTGCGAACGCGCAGGAAGAGGCCCGCGCAGTGGCTGCGCGAGAGCAGAAGCTTTTGGAAGATACCCGCGCGGAGGTCGCGCGGGAGCGGGAGATTTTGAAGACCGCCCGCGCCGAAGCCGCGCAGGAGCGAGAAGACGCCGCCCGCCTGGCTGTGGCGTCGCGGTAGCAGGCTGCCGATGCTCTTGCCAGGGAGGCGCGGGCGCAAGAACTGGAGGAGGCGGTTGCCGACCGTGAGAAGGCGGCGGATGACCTCCGGGCTGAGCTAACCTGACGAGAGGGCGAGGCCGAGCGGACGCGCGCCAACCTCCAACGTTGGAAGGAGGAGCTCCAGAGAACGGACGGAGATGTCCGACGGTGGGAGGAGGACGTCTCCATCCGGGAGGTCGACAACGAGATTACGGCGGCGGAGCTGGGCGCCCGGGAAGACTCGCTGACCCGCCGGGAGGGGGAGGCTGCCGCGACGGCCTATGCCGCTAGGGAGGAGGAGAATGCTAAACACGAGGCAGAGCTGACCGCCCGTGAGCGCGCTTTGTCCGAACTGGTGGCGCAGACGAAGCAAGCCGCCGGCCCGGCAACCGACGTCGGCTCTTCTGGCGCGGCCGAGGGCCAGGGACTCAAGGAGCAGCTGCGGGCCGCGAAGGAGAAGCTCGAGGCTACCTTCGTCTCGCGGGTCAACCTGCAGCAGATGTTGGAGGACGTACTCCGGCGGATGCGGCGGGCCATGGAGAGGGCCGGCCTTGCGCGACTCATCGCGGACAAGAAGAGCGATGGCCCCGCACGACAAGTCCTGGGGCTTCAACAAGTCTGCGAGCGCCTCGAGGCGCTGCCCTGGGCCGTCCAGGAGCTCGCCGCCCGGGAAGGACGCGGCTTGGCCCAAGCAGTGGCCGAGCACGTCCTGGCCTGCTACCGGAGCAGAGACTCGAACTTCCCACTGGAGCCAGCGCGGGAAGGAGTGGTCGAAGCCGAGGGAGAGGCCGCCCGGGAAGCAGTTCGGAGCACCGCTGCCGAGGTGGCGGCCGGCTTTAGGCGGGAAGTGCCGCCGTCGCCAGCCCCCGGGGATGGCCAAGACGACTCCGATGCCGACTCTGCCTCCGATTAGGCTTTTGTAGTAGTTTCCTCTTCTTCTATTTTTGTCTTGGCTGGATGTAAATATGGGAGCGATCCCTTAGAAATGCTTGTATTTTCCTTGTGAATATAATGGGAGCTTTTCTTTGGGCTTGCAACTCCAGTGTTCTTGAGTACTTAGTGTTTATTCCGATGTTTTGCTGAGGTCTTCGCAGTAGTCCCCGAACAGGGCACTCGTGAACTGGGTGCCGTCGTCGGTGATGATCCGGTTCGGGACACCGAAGCGACTGGTGATGCCACGGATAAACTGGAGCGCCGTGTTCTTGGTCACCTTGATGACTGGGACCGCCTCCGGCCACTTGGTGAACTTGTCGATGACGACGTAGAGGTACTCATAGCCTCCGATTGCTCGGGGGAATGGACCCAGAATGTCCAACCCCCAGACCGCGAAAGACCATGACAGGGGGATGGTGTGAAGAGCCTGAGCTGGCTGGTGAATCTGCTTTGCGTGGAACTGCCACGCCCTGCAGCGCCGAACCAGCTCGGAAGCATCCTGGAGAGCTGTAGGCCAGTAGAAACCTTACCGGAAGGCCTTCCCGACCAGCGTGCTTTACGATGAATGGCCACCGCACTCGCCGTCGTGGATCTCAGCGAGAAGCTCGCCGCCTTCTGCCCGGGAGATGCATTTCAGGAGGACACCTCCTGCGCTACGCCGGTAGAGATCCCCATCTACTACGCCTCATCCCCGGGGATGGACTTTTCCTTCAAGTACCCTCGGATGTCGGACATCCACGAGGCATCTTGAGAACATTCAGCGAGTGCAGCACACTCGTCGGACGGTGGCACCCTGATGGGGCTTCCCACTGAGGACACCGCCGGGATCCCCTGAATTGGGTTCGAGGTTTCCCCTTCGTCCTGTTCGGCAGGCAGGATGGAAGGCCGTGTGAGTCTTTCTTCAAAGACTCCGGCAGGGACGCGCGCACTGGAGGAGGCCAGGCGGGAGAGCTCGTCAGCCAGAGTGTTGTCGCGGCGAGGGATGTACCGCAATTCCAGGCCATCGAAGCGCCTCTCCAGCTTCCTGACAGCTGCCACGTACGCCGCCATTTGAGGATCTGTGCACTGGTACTCTTTGGACACCTGGTTGATCACCAGCTGGGAGTCTCCTTTGACCAGGAGGCGACGAATCCCGAGCCCCACCGCGGCTCGGAGGCCGGCGATGAGGCCTTCATATTCCGCCATGTTGTTGGATGCGCGGAACTGCAACTGCACAACGTACCGGAGTTCTTCACCCGTTGGGGAGGTGAGAACCACTCCGGCCCCTGCGCCTTTCAGCGTGAGGGAACCGTCGAAGTGCATGACCCAGTGCCCGGGATACGCAGAAATCTCTTCTGGGATACGCAGAAATCTCTTCTGGGACGACCTCGGGGACGGGTGTCCACTCTGCCACGAAGTCGGAGAGCGCCTGGCTTTTGATCGCCTGACGACTGACAAAGTGCAGGTCGAACTCCGCCAGCTCCACCGCCCACTTGACGACTCGCCCGGTGCCTTCTCGGTTCCAGAGGATGGGTCCCAGCGGATACGCGGTAACCACCGAGACCTTGTGCGCTTGATAGTAATGGCGCAGCTTTCGGGAAGCGATGAGCACGACGTAGAGCAGCTTCTGAGCCTGGGGATACCTTGCTTTGGCCTCCCGGAGGACTTCACTGACGAAGTACACCGGTACATGTACCCGACGAGCCCGGGCGGCGGCTTCACCCGAGGGGCTGTTACAGCCCCCAGGCTCGGCGGCGTGGTCGAGGTTGGCCGGGTGCCCGGGCTCGACTCCCTGGTCGGGAGGAGTAGAGTGCTCGGAATCGACCCATTGCTCAGGGGGAGCCAAGTGCTCGGGCTCGACCCCCTGCCCGGGGGGAGCCGCGAGGACTGGGGAGTGCCCGGGGGTGGCCGGGAGCTGGGACCCAGCACCTGGCCCCGCGCACTCGTCACGCTCCACCACCAACACCATGCTTATGACCTGAGGAGTGGTCGATACGTAGAGCAGTAGGGGCTCGCCTTCGGAGGGAGCCACCAGCACGGGTGGTGAGGTGAGGTACTTGTTCAGATCGCGGAGGGCCTGTTCGGCCTCCGGCGTTCAGTCGAAACAACCGGTTTTCTTCAGAAGCTTGAAGAGGGGGAGCCCTCGCTCCCCGAGCTTGGAGATGAAGCGCCCGAGGGCCGCCATGCAGCCGGAGAGACGCTGGACCTCTTTGAGTCGAGCCGGGGGTCGCATCTGCTCGATGGCCCGGATCTTCTCTGGATTGGCCTCGATTCCTCGGCCGGAAACCAAGAAACCGAGGAGCTTGCCCGCCGGCACCCTGAAGACACACTTCTCGGGGTTGAGCTTGAGGCGGGTGGTGCGGAGACTGTTGAAAGTCTCAGCAAGGTCCTCGAGCAGGGTGGCGCGGTCTTGGGACTTGACCACGAGATCGTCGATGTAGGCCTCGACGTTGCGGCCAACCTGCGAATCAAGGGTAATGCGAATGGCGCGCTGGAAAGAAGACCCAGTATTGCGCAAACCAAAAGGCATTGACATATAACAGTAAGTCCCCACCGGGGTGGTAAAAGCAGTTTTTTCTTCGTCCTCAACAGCCATGCGGATCTGGTGATACCCAGAGTTCGCATCTAAAAAACATAAAAGATCGCATCCCGCGGTTGCATCTACAATTTGATCAATGCGGGGCAAGGGAAAATGATCTTTAGGGCAAGCCTTATTTAGGTCGGTGTAGTCTACACACATGCGGAGCTTGCTGTTGGCGTTCGGGACGATGACTAGATTTGCCAGCCAGTCGGGGTGGAGGACCTCTCGGATAAATCAGGCGTCAAGGAGCTTGCTGACCTGCTCCCGGATGAACTCCTGGCGCTCAGGCGCCTGCCGCCGGACCTTCTGCTTCACCGGGCGGGCGTCCGGGCGCACCGCCAAGTGATGCTCAATCACCTCCTTGGGGATCCCGGGCATGTCGGACGGTTGCCATGCAAACACGTCTACGTTGGCCCGGAGCAAGGTGACGAGCGCGCTTTTCTATTTGCTGCCCAGGTCACCGCCAATCCAGACGACCTGGGTAGCGCCTTCGCCCACCACGACCTCCTTCGTAAGAATAGAGGCGTCGGCGGCGAGTCAGGGTTTGGATGAAGAGGGTCCCGGGCCCCCTGTGCAGCCTTCGACCTCGGCCTGCGCTGAAACCAGGGCCATGTACGACTGCTCGGTGCAGGAGACGGCATCGCCGGAGTCGGCAATCACGGAGATGGGGCCTGCTGGGCCCGGCATCTTAACCGTGAGATACGCATAAAGCGCGGCCATCATGAATTTGGCGAGCGCCGGACGCCCGAGGATGGCGTTGTAGGGGAGGGGGAGCTCCGCGACGTCGAAGAGGACGTTCTCCGTGCGGAAGTTGTCCCGACTCCCAAAGGTCACGGGTAACTCGACTTGCCCAAGGGGCATGGAGTGCCCGGGTGTCACTCCGCAGAATGGGAGCGATGGCCTTAGGCGCCTGGAGGACACCTGCAGCTTTTCAAAAGCCTCCTTGGAGAGGAGGTTGAGGCTTGCACCACCATCAATCAGCACCCTGCCGACCTTGACATTGCAGATGGTGGGGGACACTACCAGGGGCAGTCGCCCCACGGCTGCAGTACTCGTGGGGTGGTCGGCCATGCTGAACGTGATCGGGGCGTCCGACCACCTTAGGGGCCTAGCGGCTTCCTCGCTCGGGGTTGCCGAGCACACCTCGCGCTGCATGACCTTGATGCCACGTCGCGAGGAAGGCGTGTAGGCGCCTCCGTCGATGAAGGCGACGGTATGCTCGGGCTCCTGGAAGCCGAGCTCGGTGTTGCCGGGGGCGGCCTCAACATCGCCTCCCCCGCGAGACTCGTCGCGCTCCATCTGGCGTTGCTCGATGAGACATTTGACCGTACGACACTCCGTGAGATCGTGCCATTTGGTCTGGTGTATGGGGCACCATTTGCCTGGCTCAGGCCCCGCGGGAGCGGGGACCCTCGCTGGAGCAGGAGCCCGGCCGGGTGCCGGGGCTCTTGCGGGAGCCGGTGCCCTAGCTGGTGCCGGGGCCCGAGGAGGGGCCCTGGCAGGGGCCCTTGCGGGCGTGGGCCGTCTATCGGCGGCCGCCCGGTGTTCTTGCCAGCGGTCGGGCTCTTGGGCCGGCATATGGGCAGGGCCCTGGGCCGGTTCGACAGGAGCGGCTTCGCGCTTTCTTCTCTTCTTCTTTTCCTACCTGTCGGAACGGGAAGAACTTGGCTGGTCGGCGGTGGGGCGCGGAGCATGCCACGCCCGGGCCTCCGCCGCCTTGGCGCACTTATCAGCCAGTGCGAAGAGCTTCGCAGTGGTTTCGATTTCGTGCGTACCTAGCTTTTCGAGCATCCGCTCGTCGCGGACGCCCTGCCGGAAGGCGACGATGACAGCGTGGGGGGCTACCCGCGGGATGGTGTTGCTGACCTGGCTGAAGCGCTGAATAAAACGTCGCAGCGTGTCCCCCTCCTGTTGCTTGACGGTGTGGAGGTCGCACTCTAAACCGGGGCGCGTGAATGTGCCCTAAAAATTAGCCACAAACTGGTGGCAGAGGTCATCCCAGGAGCTAATAGACCTTGGGGGTAAGTTCATGAGCCAAGAACGGGCAGAGCCCCTCAAGGCAACATGGAAATAATTTGCCATCACCTTTTCGCTGCCCCCGGCCGCTTGGATGGCCGTAGTGTAGATCTGGAGGAACTCGACGGGGTCGATGGACCCGTCGTACTTCTCCGGTAGCTCAGGGCGGAACTTGGAGGGCCATTTGACCCGACAGAGCTCAGTGGTAAAGGCACGGCAACCGGTGACGTACCCCATGGCGCGGGCGGTAGTCCTTGGTGGGGACTGCCGGCGAGCCGGGGATTCCTGGCGATCGTGGGCCGGGAAAGAGGAAGCCTGATCCTCTGCCTTGGCCTCCTGTCGGGTTTCCCGCTGGGGCTCAAGAGTGACGCGCGCATCTTCGTGGCCCCTCCGCTCGTTGAGATGCAAGCGGAGGTCCTGGGCTTCGGACGCGGCCAGGGGGGTGGCGCTCCACCTGGAGGCCCCCCCGGCCCGCGCGAACGTTGCCTGTTGAAGAGCCATTTCTGGTAGCGCCATGCTGGGTGGTGGCGCGAGAACTCCCGGCCAGCACCTGGCAGCGAGCAGTGCCGACCAGGGCGACGACGTCTTGGATCCACCAGCCTTCCGGAGTGTTCGGCATTGCCTGGATAGGCGGATGCCAGAGGAGAGCGTGCGCCGCAAGTAGCGCACTTCCGGGGCAAGCCTCGCCGAAGGCGAGCCTACGCCGCAAAGGCACCCGGCGCTGCCTAGAGGCGGACCTGGCGGCCGGGGTTTCAACCACCTGCTGGGGGTCAGACGGTGCACCGGCGGCGGCCCTGCTGGGCCCAGCACCCTGGTCCCCTTGGGAGGGGAAAGCCGCGCGTGCAAATAGTGGCTGCAGCTGAAACGCAGCAGCGACTGGGGCCTCCTGGACGTCAGGCAGCATTTCCTCACTGGAAGTGGAGCCGGAACGCTGGAGACGGTGTCCACCGGCCCTTTTTCCTGCGGAAGAAAACAAACGAACAGATTCAGGGATGTTCCCCCCTACCTGGCGCGCCAGCTGTCGGAGGATTAACTCCTGTCGCAGGGATTCCGAGAGACCCCTTTTTAGAGATTCGGCCGGGGGATGATCCTGAATAAATTCGTCGGAGAAATAAATGGAAGTGGAAGTAAATGCAACGGCCGGTGGTGGGGGACGATCGACCTAGTGCAAAGGGAAGTAAATGCACCGGAGTTTAGATAGGTTCGGGCCGCACGGGGGCGTAATACCCTACTCCTGTATGGATGCGATAACTTACCCTGAGGGGGATCCCTCAGGGGTGTATCTGGTTACAAGAATATAGTGTCTAACTAAGAGCTTGAGGCTCCTTGTTCTTCGGCAGGAGCCCTACTCAGTCTTGCTTGCAATGTTTTCGTCTGTTGGCTTGGTTCGTCGTGGGGTTCGTCTTTTTCGTCTGAGTGTGGCCCGGTCGACTGCTTGGGCTTGTGTTTTATCCAATTTTTCTATATCGTTCTCTTCTCTCCATATGCCGATCCTTTTATGCACTCGCCGGCTGCGACATACCCCGAACGGGAAGGAAGGGGCACAAGTTCCAAGACGCCACGACTGAGAAAGGCGTCATCATTTTCTCTGGGCGAAGTGACTGGGGCGGTGGAAAAACGCGGCGCGCGTCCGGTCACTTGTCACTGTAGGCGCCCTGGCGACGGGCGCCGTTGAGAGGGCCCACCGGGCAGCCACAGAGGCACCCGGCGTGCCCGCCCTGTCTTGTTCCTCTGCCACGGCAGGGCGGCAGGCGGAACCCCTTGATCCTGGCGACGTTATCCCGAGACACACCGGATGATACGGGACGGGACCCGTGCAATTAATGGCCCCACGCCTCTTTGCCAAAGCATGGCAGAGACTGACACTACGGCGTGAGCAGTTGGGGATGTTAGACCGCGCACGCCCATTAAATGCGGCATCGGACCTCTGACTGGTTGACACCTCATCGGTGGGCCCCTCGGGGGCCCTTCTGGGTCGTCGGGGCACCGAGTGCTCGGGGGTATGGTTCACCTCCCCGAGCACCCTCTCCCGAGAACTCTCGCACGAACCTTCGGGGAATCGAGTGCTCGGGGGCTGCCATGTGCAACCCCGAGCACTCTCTCCCGAGCACTTTTGCACTGACCCTCGGGGAACCGGGCGCTCAGGGGCTGCCGCACGCAGCCTGTCGGTGTATTCAGAACCAGGGGTCCCTAAGTCCCGAGACCCGGCCGGCCATCCGCCACATGTCACCACCCTGCAAGGTAGGAAGATGCTAAGTCCCGGGAGAAGGTGTTTGGGGCCGCCGCCTCTGGTTCCCGAGCACCCTAGTTCCCCGATGATCCGCAGATGCTCAGGAGAGAGTGCTCGGGGCTGCACGTGGCAGCCCCCGAGGACTCGGTTCCCCGAAGGTCCCACCGAAGTGCTCGGGAGAGAGTGCTCGGGGCTGCACGCGCCAGCCCCCGAGGACTCGGTTCCCCGAAGGTCCCACCGAAGTGCTCGGGAGAGAGTGCTCGGGGCTGCACGTGGCAGCCCCCGAGGACTCGGTTCCCCGAAGGTCCCACCGAAGTGCTCGGGAGAGAGTGCTCGGGGCTGCACGTGGCAGCCCCCGAGGACTCGGTTCCCCGAAGGTCCCACCGAAGTGCTCGGGAGAGAGTGCTCGGGGCTGCACGTGGCGGCCCCCGAGGACTCGGTGCCCCGAAGGTCCCACCGAAGTGCTCGGGAGAGAGTGCTCGGGGCTGCACGTGGCGGCCCCCGAGGACTCGGTGCCCCGAAGGTTCGCGCAAGATCATTCGACGACCCGAAGGGTCCCGTCATCAGGGTGTCATCCAGTCAAAGGCCCAATGCCGCATTTAATAGGCACGCGCGGCCTGACATCCTGACATCCTGACATTCTCAGCTGCCCACGCCCCAGTGTCAGACCCTGCCATGTACTGGCAGGGGGGGAGGCGTGGGTCCATTAAATGCACGGGTCCCGTCCCGTTTCATCCGGGTGCCTCGGGATAACGTTGCCAGGATCAAAGCGCTCCGTCAGCCACCCCGCCCTGTCAGAAGGACAAGACGGGGTGGGCGCACTGGGCACCTCTGAGGCTGCCCGGTGGGCCCCTTTTATGGCGCCCAGAGGCTTCCGCAGCGGCTGGTGGTCGAATGCGCGCCGCATTTCTCCACCGCCCCTGTCACTTCGCCAAGATGAAATGATTACGCCTTTTTCTCCGTGGCACCTTGGCATTCGCGTCCCCTCTTTCCCATTCAGGATATGTTGAGGTTGACGCGCCTATAAAAGGAAAGGATGGAGAACACTAAAAGAAGGAGAGCAACAGCCCCCGACCACAAGACGACCAAGAGACCAGACAACCAACAATCTCCGGTGAACCAGGCCAAAGATAGATCGACAGACACTCGAACCAGCTCAAGTTAAGCTAGAACATAAGAGCCTCAAGCTCTTTGTAAACAGTTCTCCCCTTAGAACCAGATACCTCCTTGAAGAATCCCCTTCAAGGATAAATATAGCGCTCATACAGGAGTAGGGTGTTACGCCTCCGTGCGGCCCGAACCTGTCTAAAACCCAGCGTACCCACTTTTCCTTGCATTAGGGTGATCGTCTCCCACTAGCCATCGCATTTATTTCCGTTCCCGCTTATTTCCCACACAAGCTTTTCCAGGATCATCCCCCCGGCCGAATCTCTAAAAAGGGGTCTCTCGGGATCCCTGCGACAGGAGTTCACTCTCCGACACAGCCCCCCGAGCACTCTCTCCCGGAACTTAGCTTTTCTGATTGTCAGGGGACTAGGGTGCTCGGGGGTGACCGGGCACCTCCCCAGGCACTTTCTCCCGGTACTTGGACTCTACGGGTCGTCGGGGAACTGGGGTGCTCGGAGACCAAAGGCTGTGACCCCGAGCGCCTTCTCCCGAAACTTAGATTTTCCTCATCCCGCGGGAGGGACCTCGCGGGATGGTGACACGTGGCAGACAGCTGGCCTGACCTCGGACCTCAGGGACCCCCGGTTCCTGATACATCGACAAACTCGTAATATTGTTGGATGATCATCGATTAACTATTAATGGTGACAGTGACAAAAAGCTTGTAGGAACTAATACCGCAATGCAACAACTTAATAAAAGTATTGCAATACTCAATACACGTTTTGATCGATTGGTTATTCCGTCACCGAACAATGGTCGAGTGGATTTTCATAGTGTAGCCTATGAACAAGAGGAGTCTGTTGTGGATGATAAAATTTTAAGATAAAAAAGTGACGTTTTTGATGAACGACAAATAAACCGATTAAACTTCAACCGTTAAAATATAAGAGATAATAATTTCAACAACATAACATATATATTAATGATAATTCCCTTGCTAAGGTTAAATTTACATCCACGCCTCCACATCGCGCCTTAGGCTGCAGCGACGCCTTGGAGTCAGAGGGATCGACAGCGGCCAGGTGGAGCAGCGTGGACGGTGTCACGGTGGCGACCGTGCGTTCCTGTGATCCTGCCCACTCGCCGAGGCCTGCGGGCGGTGGATGTGCTGCTTGTGCGATCACGGCTCCGTCAGCAAGCCGTGAGGCTTCAATATCAGCAGTGGTGGTGGTCGTTCTGCCTCAGGGTGGAGGGTGGTCTGCGGGGCAAGGCCATGACGGTGAGCAATGCAGGTGGTTGCCGCTGGCCGCTGGCCGCTGCTGTGGAACCTCCTCGCCGGCTGCTTCTCCTGCGGCGCGCGAGAGAGACTCCGCCACGTAGGTGATTTTTTCACTCTGAATTGTGAAATCTGAAGTTCCAAGCGGCTGATTATATCATTTGTATCAATGTGATATTGTTTTCACTTTGTGTAATTGTTTATTTGTAGATTTGTGATAAACGGAGAAACGGCACAAGTACTACTCAGGCCAACGAGAGTGTGATTCCGCCAAAGAAGTCTTTTTTGCATATAGAGTTTGGTCTTTGTTGTAGTCAATGTTTTGATATTTGTTGCAACGTGTAACACAATAATGTAGCGACGGAACCAAACATGTGCACTGTTTGCAACACTTTTCGGGTTTTCAAAAAATAGGTGGTTTTCACCCGTTGCTCGGTTTGCTATCGTCACGTGACTTGTTTTGCTTTATTTTTACAGTGTAGTAATTTATCATAATTTCACGTTGTATCTACTTCCTCCGCCGAAATCATAACATTACGGTATTATCCATATATCTATACTCCTATATAATTTAATAGTTATAATAGATTCGGACGATCTTTACCGTTCATTTAAGTTGATTAAACGATCACCGTGTAAAATCAGACCCCAGTTCTTCTTCTAAAAATATATTTGATTTCCTATTATTTATCTTTCGTACCTAAATGTTCAATATTATCTTCCAGGTATTCTAAAATACATTCAATCTTTATTATTTATCTTCTATACTTTTTCTAATTGCTATATACTGAATTGATACCACGTGTCTAACATATAAGCCGTTACTAGTAGCATATAACGATGCAGCTAGGCGCACTAATTCGGCCACACATGCATGACAGATAAAATACTCCGATGCTTTTTTTTCACTAGTAACTATACATGTATTTCATGTACATAAAATTAATAATATTGTGATAGATGCTAAAAAGTTTCACGGGAAAAAATAATCTATATTCCTATAAAATGTAAGAGTTATGATAGAGTCGAACGATAACTAACATTCATCCGAGTTGATCAAACGGATACCGTATAAAGATTTTTCTCATTCCTTCTTCTAAAAATACATTTAATCTTACATTAATTATCTTTCATATTTTGACGTCTAATATTTATCTTCCATACATTCTAAAAATACATTCAATCTCTTATTATTTATCTTCCATACATAAACGTCTAATGTTTATCTTTCATATATTATTATATCTTGAATTAATATGTGTGAAATAAGTGAGCAATTGCTAGTTGAAAAAAACTGAGGATGCAGCCCTATAGATAGAATGAAATAATAGTGATTAATACTTTTAAATGCTGATAACATATATTAATTGCATGTTTCTAAACTCATTATAAGTTTTCAAATAATTGAGAGGTGAGAGACATGGAACTAACTTTGATCATGAACCGTTTAATCATATAAGATGTACGATAAAAATCATTCAAATTTATCATAACTCATCTATTTTATAGAAATATAGATATAGAAACAAATTAAAGCATGAACACCTCTCTGATCTTTTCATACGAAAGGAAGAAGCAACAACATAAGTGCACGGCTGGAGCAATTAAGCGACTGAACGCCGCACATAGACGTACGGTAGTAGTGACTGAACGCCGCACAGCTAACGGTGCCAACATGCATGCCTATCTGCTGTACTAGAGAGCATCAGCCGCCGTTTGTAAGACGTCGACTACTGGCGACAGGACCCCGCCGGTCGCCACGTTGGCGCCATAGAGGCTGGCCTTGATGCCCCACTTGAGAGCGGTGTGGGCCACATTCTGTCCCCAACCCTGCGGCGGCGGCGGCGACGGCTGCTGGTGCTGGGCCCCATCATCCAGCGCCGGTATGCACCGCGGGTGCACGTGGAAGCTGCACGGCACGCAGCGGTAAAGGTAGCGCCCCTCGTGGGAGGTGTCCTTGCAGACCTCGCAGGAGCGGCTGGCGGTCAGGCGGGTGAGAGTGAGCTTGTGCTCGGGGTGCTGGTCGAAGGAGATGGACCGCGGGAGGCTGAAGCACGCCTCGTGGATGTTGAAGTCGCACTCGTCGCAGCGGTAGCCGGTGCCGGTGACTATGCGCTTGCACGCGGCGCAGTTGTAGGTCGACGACCCGTCGTCGTAATTGTAGCTTACAACCGAGTGCTGTGGGTGGAAGAAGTTGCTAGCAGTAGCAGGGGCCATGTCTCTCTCTCTCTCTCTCTCTCTGACTGGCTGCTAACTTGATAGTTTTTGTGTACGTTTCTGCAGTTCGCTTTGTAGATTGCCTCCCTCAACGTGAGTACTTATAGATGTTTCAATGCATGGTATAATGGTCTAATTGAGGCCATCCGCGTGCATGCATGTGAACTTCGCATGTATACACCAACGACACTATACGCAGGAAGTTCTAGAACTTATACTAAATATGTATGTGCTACTCCGTCCAAAGCCAACTGGGAGTGGCAATATTAGTACAGCCTATGGAACAATGATTATGGCGACTGATTCATGACCCGGCCTACGACATGCGATTCTTGACAAAAAAATTGCACGGTCAACAAACCTAATCACAAGCAACATCCAACTTACTCATTCTTATTTGAAAGGTGATGCCTTAGGCTCCGTTCGGCAAATCCGCCAAATCGAAAGATTAATCATGGTTTTCGATGGAACTGCTTTTGATTGTTTACTCGTTACGTTTGGATATATAGCTGTAACAACATGTGTTTTAGCATTTAGAAAATAGTCAAAATCCACTAGTATTTTTTTTTAAAAAAATTAAGTCAACTTAAAATCTAGGAAATATATATAGGTGTGTGTATATATATTCGTATGTACATATATATATATGTATATTATTATTGAACTATGTATTTCAAAATTCACCGGAATCAATTTCTAAATTCGAAACCTGCATCAACTCGAGCAATTGTATTTTTGTTTCTTGGTGTCCTTGTTTCTTTGTGTAACAATTCGAATTTAAATGTTTCTCAAATTCGAAACCTATTTTAGTTCTTTTCGGATGAATCCTAGTCTATTCAATTCTTCGATTGACGCTCAATTCAAATCTTAGTGCGATGTCCTAGCTCATTTCAAATAGGTTTCAAATTCAAATATTTTTATTTGAATTTATATTGAACCCTGGAATAATCTCCTGACTTTTCCCTTATCTCAAATCTTATCCAAAGCCAGATTCATCCAAGTCCTCGTCGATTTTGTATTCGAACGTAAATTTGAATCATTCAAGATTTAATTGAATGCTTTCCAGTTTAATCACTTCGCAAATTCAATTCAAATCTTGGTTCAAGTTCAATTATCATATTTCAAATCCTCATTCCAAAATCATGTCAAATTCAATTTCAATTTGAATTATCCCAACCCAATTCAATTCAAGTTATTCAATTGAATCATCATAAATCCAATTTCAAATTCAAATACATTCATTTGAATTTGTCATTCAAATTGTCTCTCTCTCTCTCTCTCCTCATATCTTTCTCTCTATCTCAGATCCTTCCTCTCTGTTGGTTACTGCTCTTGGTGGCTACTGTTCATCGGTGGACTTTCTCGTTCCTCGCCGGCCAGCTGCCACCGAGCTGCTTCGAGTATAGGCCGTGCGCCGTTTTCCTTGACCTTAAGCAGGACCGGCCATCGCTTTATCTCTCCCTCCCCGTAGTTCTCTCTCACTCACTGCTATCTCTTCCCCTCACTTCTCTCGGTTGAGCACACCATGCACAGAACAGAGAGCAGCGCAGCATACTCCGCCATCACCAAATCCCACACCGCCGCCACAAAATACGACGAGCTCAAGCATTAATCGGTCGAGCTCGAGCTACGTGGAGCGAAGAGAGGTGTCACGCACGGTTTCCCCGACCAGTTTGGCGTGTTTTCCCACCGGATTGGAGCTCGCGCCACCTTCTTCTTCGTCCCCGGCCAACTTTCTCCGCCCTCACCGTTGAGCCACCCTACCGATGCGTCTTTGCATCAACTGACCCCACGGTGAGCTCCCCCGTACCCTTCTGAACCTTTTGCCCGAGTTATTTCATCGTCAGCCCCTCACCGACGCAGTCTTCCACGAACGTTGTGCGTCGTTGCCCCTCTGTGCTCGCGCCAGCCACCTTCCAGACAGGCCCACCAGCCAAGCCCCACCCAAATGAGTCCTTCGCGACGTGCTACCTCTTTTGGTACCCTCAGCCAGGCTGATTGGGCCATCGCTCGCCGTCAGCAAGCTTCGCACGCGTGCGCTGCCGCTGACCCCACCGGCCTCCCTCCTCCACTTCACTTCTCCCCGGCCGGCCGTCCTCGCCGGCTCGCACCGCTGGTACGCACCGTCAAGCTGAGCCCCGCCCTGCTCCAAGCCACCGTCGGCAAGCCCCACTGCGCTCGGCCATGTCTCATCCCTGGCTAGCCTTCTCTCCGCCGCCGAGCTCCCTCCTACTCTCTGGCTCCCTTCTCCATCTTCGGCTATGGTCGCCCCTCCAGCCACCCCTCTCTACAAATCCCCTCCCGCCGCTGGTGAGCTCCTCACCCCGACCAGCGTCCTCCTCTCCCATTTGCCTCTCCGGCCTCCTCCTCCCAGGCTCCTCCCCCCCCCCCCACCTGTGAGCTGCACACACGACACAGACAGGCCCTCCCTTCTCACTCCCTCACTCCGCCATATGGGCCCCGCATGTCAGGCTAACCTGTTGTCCATGGCCTCGGTCCAGCATGGACCGACCACTACGCCCAACCTCGGTCCACCGACCCATAGAGAAATCCACCGCACAGTCCCCCACCAGCCCACGAACTTGGCCCACCGTACACCACCCTCACGAGTCCCCCTCAGTTCACAAGTCCTGTGGACCGAGTCCACAAAATAGTGCCCCATTCTTCTTCCAGGATTATCCTTTTTAGCAAATCATCCGATAGCCATATCTCCTCTTTTTTAACTCCGATTTTGGTGATTTTTTTTTGATATTCTTCTAAAATCGTAATCTACCTTCCTACCAAATCTTGTGATTTTTTGAGCTCTTTTAATTTTCTTGTTCGGTATTTATTTTGTGTCGTATTGTTTAACTTAGAATTAGATTTTATCTTTTAATAAATAAAGTTATTTTCAGTTAATTTAATAACCATGTTTAGATTATAAACATATTTTAGTCGCATATGATAACCTGATTCCTGTGTAGGATTAATCTTTATGTTAATTAAAAGTAGTTTTTAGAATAACTAAATGTTGATTTTTAATTAATGTTATATTAATTCATGCTTTAGGCTATAAGATTAATATAATAATTTAACCAGTGTAGCTACTAGATAAATAAGTACCAAATATTAGAATATAATAGATTAATTTAACATTAGTAATTAATTAATTAATTACCTTTTTAATAAAAATAGTTAACCTAGTTAATTAATTACATAAATGATTTTATGATAGCAGTAAAATATATCCCAATGAGTGTAGTAAATAAACACTAGGTAATAAAGAATATATACTAGCTAACTTGGTTTAGTGCGATAGGTTAGAATAACTAATCACAACACTTAAGCACGTATAGTCACCTAGCTAGAGGTATACTTATGTGTGTACGTACACATGCTCACATACATATAGACCTAAGCATCCCACGTACATATACACCAATACACATGTACTCACCTACACGTAGAAACCCTAATTAACGTTTTTCGGCAGTTAAACTATTAGACGCTCAACTAGTAGATCATGACTTAATTAGGCTTCATCTTAAAAGTTGATACAACAACTAGTTAACAACTTGACTTAGCTTTACTAGATAACCCCGCTAAACTCCATGTGTCAATTTTGCATAGCTAACAATTATTGATCATCTTCCCGCTAGGTTAGCTTTTATCGTATTCCCCGTCCTTTCGCTTTGGTGTTCGTAACAGCTCAAATTCTGAAAACCAGGAAAATTAGAAACTTTTGCAAAGAAAATAAAAAGAGTTTTTTTAAAAAAACAAATAAAACCCTAAATGTGTATGTGTACCTTTATCTATATATGTGAGTATGTGTGCTATATGTATAAATACATATATAAGTTGAGGGCTATTTTCTTATAAAATAACATCTATATATCTATATATGTGTATATGTTGATTATATATTTGATTGCTTGAGTATGTGAGCTAATATATTATATTTGTGTGGTGTATACATTGTATGTATATACATACATGTGTATGTACATGAGAGGAAATAGAATAAAAAAGAAAAGCTTTTAGTTTAATCAGGCTAAAACCCTCCTAGCCAAGCAGTCCAAACCGAGCTGGCACGTTCTTTCTTTCATTCCCTCTCTTCTCTTCCGCCTGGGCTGTGCAGCCAACTGACCCAAGCCGCTACCGCCGCCTCCCTTTGAGTTGTGCCCACGTGAGCCTCAGTCGAAGGCGCCTTCTGCCTCTCCGCTTCCTCCCTGAGCCGCTGACGTGCAAGCCCCACTGGTCGTCTCCTACCTTGAGCTAGAGTCACTTCCAACACGAGCTAGTGCGCTGGCCATCGAATCCGTGCCCAAGCCATAGGGGACATAATCTAGAAGCCTCCGAATTGAATCCCTGGGAGTCCCGCAACCTATGTTCGGCCTTATCTCCAAGGGCCTCGAGTTTGAACGAGGAAACCGCATCGGGCACAAGACGCCACCGCCATGGAAAACCGAGCTCAAACTCTATCTCTAGCCCTCCCCGCCTATAAATAGCCACCCCTTGATCCTTCTTACCTCATCTCAAGCCTATTGCCCATCAAGCCGAGGCAAATGCACTGCTAGTTGGCCCGTGCACCGAAGATTCGAAGCTGCCGCCGCCGCCGCCCTTAGCTACCGTCGGCCCTCCACAACCATCACCGATGATGATGTGCCCCAGAGACGAGTTCGCCATGAGCCCTTGGTGTTGTACCTCTGCTCACTGCTAACTGTAGCTCACCGGAGCATCGGTTCCACCTGGTCCCAAGAGCCACAACCGCCTTGCACCGTTGCCAACCCCTTGCGTAGTTTACCGAAGGTCCGGGACCACCCACACGAGTTCGCAAGGTGCTGCAGTTCTAGTTCCACCACTTGCTGGAGTAGCAGGAGGCCGACAACACGATTTCGACGGGTCTCCGACGAGTCGCCATTGTCGTCATCTTCACTCGGGAGAAGAAGAAGCAAGGTGAGCCATCCGATCTATAGTCGATGGTCGAGATTGGATCTCTTTGTACCCCTTCGGTAGCTAATCAGGAATTGCCACGTGGCCAACATAATCCCAATAAGCCCTTTAGCCTTGTCATCACGCCACCTCACCCTGCCATGTCATCCATTCCACTAATGTGTCATGCCACTCAGCATAGAGTGCCACGTGTCATGCCTAGTCAGCGATGTTTTTCTTTTTATTAATGTGATGATGTCATAATTATATTGCACAATAAATAGTTTTCCAGTATGAAAATAATTCTAATAATAATAATTAGGAAATTGATTTCTAATAATATAATAAATACCATAAAATACTATAAAATCATAGATGACTCTGAATTTTTTTATAAAAATCTTAGGAACATAATTTCATCTGTAGATAATATTTTTAGTCATGTTTTAATCTTTAGAAAAATCGGTACTTGTTAACCGTAGTTCCGTTTTGACCCGTTCTTCCGCTAGGTTGTCCAGAAAAATATGATCTTGTATGTGATGATGTTTATTGTGTGATATCTGATTCTTTTTTAATCTTGGTGTTTATGTGTTGCCTTTTCGCTTATGTTCGCAAGTAGACACCACCGTTCTAGAGGAGCCACAAGGACTACAAGACCCAGACTTCGCTGAAGATCCAACTGGGTCGAGTAAAGGCAAGTTTTGTTCTTGATCATATTTATCTCAATTTTACAATTGTTTTTTTTTTTTATAAATATGCATGCTAATAATTTTGTTGGGAATCCAAAGTGTTAGGCTTTATCTAGTTTTTCCCTTATCATCCTTGTCGTCATAGTATGGTTTTGGGTTATGGATGGGTAGATGATGCTTATATTTGCTTTGAGATGATAATCGTGATAATTGTTCTATGAACTTGATAATGATCCTATGTAACAATGATAAAATATGATGGAATAATTTTTGTAGCGACATGGTGTAGGAATTTGAGCAGGTGGTATGATGAGATGTATGGTTGGAAAAGTGGTAGTCTTGCTCAAATCTAAGGACCGATTCATGGGTTAATATTTCTGTGTTTACAGTACAACTACAAGCCTGGTATGAGACAGACATAGCCAAGTAATTTGCTTACTCTCAGCATAGTATATATCAGGCATAAGAGCAATGAATGGACGATGTCTTGGGATCTGAAAGGCATAAGAGGGGGCTTCCGTTGTTGAGGTAGAATCACACGGCGGTGAAACCTTAGCGGGTAGACATATGCTGAGAGGGGAATTGTAAAGGCTTTGTAGTGATCTCTTGGCAACACACCTTAGGTAGTGTGTAATTTACTCAGTCGGCACTACAACATGGAGACTTAGTCACCCGCTTGCGGTTGATGAAATCATGACTTGTGGGTAAAGTACAATCTCTGTAAAGTTAAAACTGAATATTCAGCCATGCTCACGGTCACGAGCAGTACGAAAAACCTACCATGATTATAACTTGATGTTTTAGTTAGTAGGTCAACTATGACGGTGGGAACAATGGTTGAGGTGTGAGTCAATCACGATGGTACGAATCATGATTGAGGTGGTCTATTAGTGGTTCAACTATGGCGGTGGGAGCCATGGTTGAGGTGTTGGGTGTTCAACCTTGGTGGTTAGAATCTTGGTTGAGGTGGTCGGTTGGTTAAGCTAAGATGGATGGAATCTTGAGGTGGTTTGTTATTCATTCAATTACTATTGCTTTTCAAATATTTTTAAATAAATGTTGTTTTATGAAAAAGAGTCATTTAGCCTTATTCTTGTTAAAGCCTTAATATGCATACTATTCTTTCATAACTTGTTGAGTACGACATGTGCTCGCACTTACTATAACCAAATACTTAGTTGGGAAAGAATTTGAAGACTTCGTGGAAGATGCATTCTAGGGAGGTGTTCTCCGTCAAATTTTTCCCTGTGGAGTTATCAATGAAGACAAAGACTACACTTAAGATCCGTTGTAGTTTATTTGGTTCTTTGACCCTTGAAGGTCTTTTGTAAGATAATTTATTGATTAAGGTAATGATATTGTAATGATTATCATCAATGAAGTCACTATGTATTGAGAATGTTTCCTAGACTCAGCACATAGAAGAGATTGGTTGGTTCCTTGAACTGATCTCGACAGAGGTGGTATCAGAGCTATATCGACCTAGAACGCAACCCTAGATAGTCTGGACAGCCCTAAAAGAAGAGAAATATGGAATCTTAAAAGATATGCTTGAAGACTACTCATCCCAAATCTTTTTTTTCTCTCCTAACTCTCTTTACACTTGGGAAGATAGAGTTGTGCTACTGATGCTTTTGAGAAGTATGAACGTCTTGAAGATTCGAGGAGATGCCACTTTACAAGGTTCCAGCGCCAACCACTTGGATGCGAGGAACAACCACACAGAAGAGGCGAATGTAAGAACACCAGCGGGAAGGAGCCCCACCACTGCCACTCCCTATCCAGAGCAACAAGCATATGAAGATAAGCATTCTCCGTTTTTGGCTTTATCACCTCAAGTTTTAAAAGCAACTCACCCTTGGGTTATACCCAGCTACACGTAATTCTAGGAGTTAAGGTTAGACCCTTAAGCAACTTATGGTGATGTAGACTCAAAACCCTCAAGGAGTGTCATAGACAACCGTTGCAGTCTCAACCCCAGCCACGGTCACACAATCACCACAATCTGCCCAAGTTGGAGAAATTCATGGGGACAAAGCCACCGATGTCCTCCTACGCCATTAAATCACTAACTACAGATGTTTGGAGCAAGGACTATTGAGAAGAAGCAATCACTATGATAAGGAAAAAGTTCCATAATTAGAGGCAAGGAGTTCAGTTAGTCAATGACTACACGAATAAGTTCAACGGGTGGAGCGATGAGAACCAGGCTTGTTGCCTTAAGGAAAACCTTAAATGAGGGGGGTAGACTTCTCCGCAAATCTAGCAATGCAAGAGCCTATTGTCCTTGGAATGGATTGGTAAGCCAGGCTTAAAGGAGTGATGGTGGGCAACAACTCTTATTAATCCAACATGTATTTTGATTAAACTGGTTCAAACCAAGTGTTACACCTGAATTCGCACTGCATGTAAAATGGGCTTTGCGCCCAAACTATAGCCCTATGGCTTTATCCTAGGTTATCTCTATTATGCATCTACTCAACCTTTTGAAGTAGTGTTAGAACTTGTTGAGTACCTTTTGTACTCAGTCTTGCTGCTTTCAGATTGTTGAGATGGAGATAAATGCCGACCCAGATGAAGTTAAAGAGAAGAAGTCTAAGGTCGCATCCGCACCCAGATTGCATGTGGCATTGGGTTGTTTCATTTTGTGCCTCTTCATTCCATTCTAGGCTCTTCTGTCTTGGATCCTAGTTCACAAGATCATCGTTCGCTCTGTTTAGGTAATTATTTTATTTAAAATATGTATTTGATATCATTCTGTTGAATTATATGCGTATCAGCTACTTGATCCAGAGATTTATATATGAGGCATAGGGGAACCCGAGATCGGGGTCTTACAATAGTTGCTTTCACTAAACCATTTTACAAGACTATATATGGCTACCTGCTAATGGCTAATGATGAACCATAATGTTTAATAGAGCATATGTATCCCTGAAGGTTTCGTGATGTCAGGAAATTTCCAAAACATGGTATGTATTGTTCCTTATAATAGAAAATATACTAAAGAAAAAAAATCAGGTGAGAGTAAAACTAGGGAATGACTAGCCATTGATGAAAAAAAATGTTCATTTCCAATTTGATTCAACAAATACATCAGCTTCAAAATTATACACAACACTGGCTTTACTGATATCAACATACTTCTCCCTTTTGATGTCCATTTGTGTGTTGTTTTACACATATGTCAGGGCTGTTTCAATCATGAATCTCATGGTGTGCTTTAGCTTGAAAGAAATTTATTCCACTAGGTTGCAACCACATTTTCAGTTTATTATAAAAAGTACCAGAATGGATCCCATTCGTAAAGATAGGAATATGTTATTCCTCAATTCCAAATAGCAAAATAAGACAACTTTTCATAGGGATGAAAAACTTTTAAATTCTTTTGAAATTCATTGGGATCGATCCAAATGGATCCTAAATTATCCTATATAAGTTGTGCCTAAGACATCAAGCTAAGGCTCATGTCGTAGTTCCATTATCTGTTTTTTGCCAACTTCAAATCTGTTAATCTATTTGAAATTGCAAAGCCAAATAATAGTTTTATTTTTCTAGAAAATGCTGCTGAATTCCCTATCGTGATTGTTTGCTAGATGTAGGTTCGGTTATTTCTGACCGACCTGTCTAGTTTGGATTGGATTTGGAAATCTGTCTCGGGTATTTGTTAGATTCAAAAAATGGAAGTTTTTTTGTTAGTATTTAGTAGAGAGCTGAGGTATTTGTTGGAATAAGATAGTTCCCAATGATTATACCTCAGATATCTCTCAAAGTCAGAATATTTTATTACCTCAATTAGATCATTAAGACAATGCCAATTTACGATTTGGAGTAGTTTTGGATGGAGAAACTTCTATTGTTGCATTTATATATGTACAATTGGTTGATCGATGGTACGACAATGACATGTTTGATCCCTTTGACTTCATGTAATATCCGACTAGATATTTGTTACTGCATTGGTTTGATCTTTTATTCATTTGTGGCAATGGCGGAGCCAACAGGGGGAAGGGGTGGTCACCCCTACCCCTTTGGGTAGCCCATGAGCCCACCTCTCGAGGACAGCAGTTGGCAGCTCTTGATGGAATGGTTCAGGCCTAGGTGCATGATACTCGCCTCAGCCCAAAGAGCTTAGAACGCATGCGGAAGACGATCGTACGTAAGACAGGGGATGGCTGCCAAGATGGAAGATGATCAAACTTCACAGGGGAGCCCACCACTCGAGCATCGAGGACGTCGTCCACGACTCCACGTCCCGCCGCAGCCCGCAGTGACGCCTCGGAGTCGGAGGGATCGACGGCGACCATGCAGAGTAGCATGGATTGTGTCGCAGTAGCGGCTATGTGTTCCTGTGATCCTGCCCACTTGCCGAGGCCTTCGGGTGGTGGATGCGCGTCCTGTGCGATCATGGCTTCGTCTGCAAGCGCTGAGGCTTTTGTTAACAGATAGAGTTGTTATAGATAGAATTATACTCATGCAATGTAATATAATCATAGCCGGGTTTTTTTAGAAGTTGTAATCACAACTGATTTAGTTGTTGTTCAACGTCCGGTACATCAGCCGCGACTATAAATAGAACAGGCTGGCAACCCTTTGCAGTGCGGCAAATCTCAAAGCTTTGGTGAATTTCATATGGTACCAGAGCCTCTCTTCCATTCACATCCATCTATTTCTACTTGATCATCTTCATTAGCATGTCGACGATGAGCACATCAGCGGTTAGCACGTCGATGGTTGCAGGACTGAGAACGTCAGCCAGAGGACTTCTGCCAACGCCCTCATATGGTCACCTGATCAATATAAAATTGACACGTGACAATCGTATCTCTTGGAAGGCACAGATCTTGCCAATTCATCGAGGTCAGCAATTGCTCGACCTTGTTGAAGGAACAGATGTACCGCCAGCCAGATGGTGACGGTTACCGAAGAAGGTGTAGAAATCGTCCAAAAAGTATTTTAATTAATTATTAAATTAATTAATTAATTAATCATAATTTTAACGATGAACCAGAATATTATTCCGATAATCCCAACACGTGTTTTGTATCCAAGATCGAAACACATACCTTTCCAATATAAATAATCACAATCAAACTTAATAAAAAGCATCCAACCATTTATAACAATTTACATCAAAATAGATAAAACTACGCTGCGGAAGAATTAAAACTTAACAATAACAAAGAGATCGGTGGAGCCATATACCCTTAGGCTCTACCCAAACCTCGCCACACGAGTAGACGACACTACTCTTGCCCGCCACCACCACCGATAGACATGAAGTAGCCAGAAGCTAACATTTCCTCGCCTGCCAACCTGGAAGAGCAGCGTGAGTACAAAGGTACTCGCAAGACTTAAACCATATAGGGCACGTATAAATAGCTCGACTCCAAGGATTATACATTGAGTTATTAGCAAGAAAAGGCCACAAGGTTGAGCAAATATTCATATATGTAAGCAACATAACATCTATGTGTGAGCACCTATATTTAACCAAAAACGCATATCCAATCTACCCTGTAAACACCAACCTGCACATAAATGTAGAAGGATCCATCTCATATAACCAAGGATCATCACCAACCATACCCAATATACCCTCCATACCAAACATCCCACATTTGTAACTCTATGACCAATATAGATGGACAAAAGCTTGCTCATAACCAAAAACGCGGTAATTCGAATTGATTTTACACTCTGCAGAGGAGTACTCCTGAACCCACATGATATGAAACCATCGCCCACACAACCTGTCAGTTGCAAGTGATGATTCGCATACTCACCCTAAACCTTTGTTCCCATGCCCGATGCATGTGGAGGTCACCTAGACCCCAATGCGTACAACGTCTTACTAGCGAATCTCAGGTGCCTCTACAAGCCATTTCTCACACTCCGGGTGTATGAGTCAAATGGACACGACGAACTTGGCTTACCCATCGCATATTCGGGTATGTGGTGAGCACGAAAAAATGTTAAAACCAACGGCACCGACATACGGTGCTTAAACGATGCAAGCAGTCTATGACATTCGGGCTCCTCTCCCGACCTACCCCTAACACCGCCTGTATCTCAACTCATTCTCACATCTCATCCAACCTGACATCGTAATTATAAATGTGAACAATAGTAAGTAAACCCTAAGCTCACGAACAACGGTCGTACCATCGCTCAACTTCTACCGAGAACCTAAGCATTGCTAATCATTTCGATTAACCGTTGTAGTTATACATCGACAATATCATCCTAGGTTACAAGGAATAGAGATCATCAACAGATCAAGATAGAGGTAATGCAACAATATAGGTTCTACCCATATAACCCGACATCGACTCGCTAAACATGCAAACATACATCAAGCATAATTTATCAATTGAGACTCCATTAAATTTGAACAAAGGATGCAATATGCTTGGTTGCTTACCTTGCTGCTCTTCTTCTAATCAAGATCAACCACAAAACATCCTCACGATAACCCACTACTCTCCGGTTCAACGATCACTAAAGAAAAGTATGCATCGCAATAAGCATATGATGAAACACCATAAAATATGCTTTATAATGCATGAAAATATTTTTTTTAGTTATAAACAAGTCATAAGAAGACAAGCAAAATTGGTCTTCCTAATTTTGGGCTTGTACAACATTAACGGTGAATTAATGAAGCCTTAACCTAATCAATTTAACTTAGAAATTTAATTACTTATTTCATGGATGGGGATATTTTTGTTAGGTAGAGGATGTTATTATGAAAAAAAAATTGTTTCATAATTTTTAGAGCTACAAAGAATTTATTATAAAATTTACAATCTATCAGCAAAGGTACACAAACAGAAAAATCTTTGATGAACAGTAAACCTAGATACTCCAGTTTGTACCCAGACACTCCGGATTCCGAAGCCTCCAGGTGAACCTCCTGGTGAGGGTTCTCAGTTATTTTGGGCTAGGGTCACCCGGACTCTCCGGGTTGTGACCCGGATACTCCGAGTGATGTCATAAAAGCTGATTTTCGACGATTCTTCAGCCGATTCGATTTGCATATCAAAATCTAAACCACCTAAATATGTAAAAATACTAATGCATGGATTCTAAACTTCATCTACCCACCAACGAACACGATTCACATGTTTTATCCCCCTCCAAAATCCTTCTATTGGCTCCAAAACATCAAGAACACAACGTTGTTTCGCCACTTCAAGAACGCAGCTAAAAAAACTCGAATTCTACCAAATCCATCCAGGAATTCTCACCATGGGAACCTAGGAAACTTACCCAAGGTACTTATCAAGGTTTGTAACCATCGGTTGAGGAAGAAATCGAAGGAACTAGCTTGGAGAAGAGAGACCCAAGTGCTGAAATTTTTAGAAAAGAGAGAGGCAACGAAAATGGTTTGTCAATCCTTCGATCCTTCATGCATACATGAATTTCTTATATGGATGGGAAGCTAAAGAGGCGAGGAACACCATGGCAACACATGCATATCTTGATTTTCCTTCTTGAGGGAGGAATCTGGGTGGAGGAGGAGAGAACTTGAGAGAGGGAGAAGGAGAGTAGCTTTGCTCTTGCTGTTTTTGGTGGGGGAGAGAGAGAGAGTGAGAATGAGGGAGTGAGGAGGAGCACCGATGGGAGGGGAAAAAGGGCTGCTGCAACTAGAAGAGAGAGGTGAGGTGGTGGAGCCAGCTAGGCAGATCCCATGTATTAGAGTCACATGTCTATTTCAGTTGAAACTCATTTCTTTCTCTCCCTATTTTATTAATCCAAACGAGGTATTCTAGTGCTTAAAAATCCTAAGGATTATGTGTCGCAATTACAAAATTAAATGAACTCAATTTAAATTAGACTCACCCAAATGCCTATGCGGAACTAAAATAAAACTCTAACGTCGAGTATTTTCAAAAACACTTAGCAAAAAATTAAGTCACCATATGAAACTAACAAATACTCAACGAATGCTTATGATACATAATTATGCTTAATTACGTGATTATAGTTCTGGAACGTGACAAAAGGCACCGCATAACCTCCCAATCTAGAGTACAACATCTGGCTTCAGAAAAACCAGATGATCCTCAGTACTCTGCTAGCATCTCTCTCCCCGGAGGTGTTCTCCCTGACGGTTTTGGGCCATCAGGAAAATTCCAAATCATGGTATGTAACGTACCCTTTAACAGAAAACATACTAGAGAAAAAAAAAATCAGGTGAGGATAAAACTAGGGAATGACTAGCCTTTGGTGAAAAAAATGTTCATTTTCAATTTGATTCAACAAATACAATTTTAAATTTATCTAACATCAGTTGAGATGGTTTGAACATATCTAACAGAGACCTCCAGAGTCACCTGTGTATAATGAGATACTGGGCCGTGCCGATAATGTAAAGAGAGACAGAGGTCGACCAAAACTAATATAGGAGTAGTAGAGATATTTGAATAAATGAAATATTTTAAAAAACTGTACACGAATAAAAGTGCGTAAAAATTAGCAAGTCATGTGCTATGTTGTTGTCGTAGTTGTATGGTGTTAGGCGCTTAGGCAGTAGTAGTAATCACCGAATGCATGGGCACGGCAAAATTTGAAGCACATAGGAAGTTGCTTGGGAAGAACACCCTAGTTTGATTTTTAATCAAGGGAAGCAATTCTCATCGCACTGTCATCCCCAATTTCACAAAGTTCACAACCAGGAGTCCATTATTTCCAAATTGACAACACACTCGAAACTGAGGTCAAACCTGAAGCTTCTCAGAGGCTCGCCGGCGCCTGAGCCTACGCAGGAGGCCCGACAACGAAGTCCAGCACCATCACCTCGTCGAGCAGCGGCCTGACCGCTGCCTTGGCCTCCTCGACCTTCCCGTCCCCCTCCACCGCGTCCAGCTCCTCCACGCTGTTGAACACCGCCACCATCCCGAATTGGTACCCCTTGGCCCGCGCGGGGGAGAAGTTCTCCCCGAAGCTCACCTTGGCGCCCCTGGCCTCCCCTGCCGCCTTCGTCGCCGTGCCCACCTCCTCCACGAGCTTCCCGACCTCCACCCCTTCCTTGACCTTGGCGAGCGTGAGCCGCACGGCGGCGCCGGGGGACACGGGGGACGGGAGCGGCGCCGCGTTGACCCAGTCGACGGCGGTGGCGTCGAGCGCGCTGGGCAGCACGTGCCCCTGCACGGCGGCGACGTGGGCTGGGTGCACCGCGTAGGACGCAAGGTCCTGCTTGGTGGCGTAGCGGGAGTGGAGGAGGTGGGTCGGGCCCAGCGCCTCCGCGGCGGGGGAGCGGAGCCGCAGCACGGGGCCCGCGTGGATGTAGGCCAGGCCAGGGACTAGCGTGGAGAGCGCCTGCAGCGAGGAGACCATCGCCGCGTCGGCGCCCGAGGCCGCGGCCTCCGGACGGACCTTGATGAGCACGATGTGCTCGATCGGGTCCGCGATGGCGGGGGACGCGGCGGCGGAGGACATGGCGGCGACGCGGAGGGCGGAGGAGGAGGGGTTGAGGCGGCGGAGCGTCGGGAGGTGGAGAGGGGATGAGAGGGCTTTGAGGCAAATCATGGCTGGGCCAGTGCGACAAGAGGAGGTTAAAAATTGAGAGCGCCGGCGAGACGGTGACGACTGAGATTCTCTAATCTTTAGCAAAGTCATCATGCTACGGTATCCGTGATTTTAGCCCTTCCGCGAGATCCCAGTCCGACCTGACAGGCTCGCCGCGAATCATGGTTGGTTTTACTGCGGTAGCTGGTTTGGTGGATGCAGCTTGCTGTGTGCACGAGTAAATCATGGTTGACATGCATCATCCACTGCGTTAAGAAAGAAAATTCGGAGGTGCATGCATGATCATGTGAATTTCGGGAACCGTTAGATCCGATCACGGCGGATGAAGCCGAATTTGATCAGAAATCCGACGCTTATGTAGAGCGAATACGTAACCGATTGCAAAATGTTTTGGATCTGTAGCGGTGGCGAATTTTCTACATAACCGCAGAGACAGGGGCAGAACCAGGCTCATGACAATATGAGCTTTAGCCTGTGGTTTGGATCTAAATTTTCATTGAATTTCACTGTACAAATGATAAATTTTTAAGGTCCAATTCAAACTTCCGATGGTTCCTTCTGTTCCAGCAGAAGACCAAGCAGACATTTGATTCTCTCTCCTGACATTGCATCGACACAGGCAGTTCGCTAATTCAGAGTAGGAGCTACTGGCTGGTCGATGGCCCCAACAACCGTCCGTAGAATGCTAAGGTAACTGGCACCTTTACAGCGTATGCAATCTACGGATCTATAAGAAGCAAAGCAAGGCATGAGACTTCCAACATAGCCACCCGGTTGGTGCAACTGGAGCAGACATGAGAATGGAGAAAAATTCACAAGGCTGAACATGCCAGTCACGCCCTCCAAACACGAGCCAGGACGGAACAGATCGGGCAAAAAAATTAAGTTGATACAGTGTCTAGAAAATCGAATCAGTCTTTGTAGACCCTACAAAATTCACACTGGTGTCCAAAACTTACATATATACAAGGTATCTGTTCGCACTACAAATAAATAATTTATACTCAGTTCCTAGTGCTCTTTGGCATTTCAACTCTACAGCAATTTACCATAGCAACTTTGTCTCATCTTCAACATGTTGCAATGGTCGCATGCTCCTCTTCCTCTTTCGGTATACTAGACCATTTCAGCGAGCATATTTCTTACCCATAGTCCAGAATAATCATTTTAATGCCAGCCAAGAATAATAAGATCCTTGCTGCAGTGTGAAATGACTTGCTAGAAATCTGAATGATATATACAAATCAAACTCGAATGAGTAATTGGAGTTCTGCATAGCGGGCACTCAGGCTTCTCATTGCACCACTCCATTATGCAATTCCTGCATGGTATGTGATGAGTTATCAAACCATTCAAGAGAGGGTGCAGGGATGAACATCAGTTAGTATCTGTCAAGACATGATAATCGAAAAAACTTTTTTACCAGCAGAAGACATGTCCACAGGTAGTGGCAGTAGGATTTTGACGGGTACTGAGACAGAGGGTGCACTTGCTCTTGCCACTGGAAGCCTGACCATTACACGTACAATAAACAAAATGTAAGCATTACATACTAAAATTGGGCTTAAAGTACAATAAACTGTAGATACATAACCTAAGAATAGTAGCTGAACTCATATGTAATACAATCTGTAATTTTAAAATGTAGTTGTATATTAAGTTGATTGTTTTCTGAAAAAAAAAAGTGCACTACAAGGTGTAATTGAAGAATAGCTAAACCTGTTGGCTTCCAACAAAAATAATATTGTTTTCTAAATGTCCTGTGCTGTGTGAAAGGAGGTATTCAAACCCGATCTTATCTGAGGAAGAAAATACCTCAGAACTAGAAGTCATATCTGCAGCTTTACCATGGCGGGTGTCACTGATGATATTTCCATCTTCATTTAGAACAGGGACACCTTGACCTGGTTCGCCATTGACAAAGATAACAATAGGAATCGACACTTATTTGCCTCACTGAATAAGGTTTGACATAAAAGAAGTAAAGAACATAAATGTTTCAATAAATTCCGCAAAAGGGAGTGCACCTCTAGATGAAGGATAGCTTCCAGATGATATTTGGTTAATGGAACTAGCTATCGATGATAAATTACTTCTTCGGAGTCTTTCAGCACCAAGAATACACAACTGAACTAATAGAAAAATACCCAATATCTGATACCTGCAATATGTCACAAGTTAAATTTGATCTCCGGGAGAATTTGAGGGTCTCAAAGGAAAAGTAGTCTATGCAAAGATAATTCAAAACAATATGGATTATGAAAAGACTTATTATCCAAATTATCAAATTCATTTGTGGCATGTAACTTCACGGTATCAATTATGTCTAATTATTTGCAGCCAAGTTATTGTAGTATAAGACAAAGTAGAGGAGGGGGGACTACCTGGGCCTCTGATTCATTGGCTTCCCAATGAATACATAACGAATACCAGCTGCTCGCTTTGGCAAATGATAATACAATCCTACAGCAAAGGAATCATATGAAGTGTAATTAAATAGCTAATATACATATCCAACTGAATTGACAAGAAAGAATGACCAATCCTGAACCGACCAGTGTCACCCAATTAGTTAATCATTGAAGGTACATTATTACCAACGTGTTGCATCCTACAATAGATATATTGAATGATTGGATTGCACAGCAACTATGTCTAGGACAGCATGAGTGTATGCGGTGTTATGATATGTAGCAGATTTTAACAGTGCATTGGACAAATATTTCAAGATGTTATGTTAGATGGCTAATGGCAAACCAGATTAGTTGAATTTAATGATAAGGCACAGCCTGAGTATTTTCATTTGCCTACAAGCTCACAACTAGTTCAAGCTCCATGACTTAAGTTGATCACTGAGCAGGGTACAAAAACAGAACTCCTGAATTGTTACCTAACTCATCATAATCCATTGGCCTCGAGCATATCGCTACGTGCAACAACAACAACAAAGCCTTTCAGTCCCAAACAAGTTGGGGTAGGCTAGAGATGAAACCCATAAGATCTTGCAAGTCTAGTCATGGCTCTGGCATGTGGATAGCTAACTTTCACGCACCCCTGTCCATGGCTAGTTCTTTGGTGATATTCCAGTCTTTCAGATCCCTCTTTACAGACTCCTCCCATGTCAAGTTTGGTCTACCTCGACCTCTCTTGACATTATCCGCACGCTTTATTCTTCCGCTATGTACAGGCGTTTCTGAGGGTCTGCGTTGTATATGCCCAAACCATCTCAAACGATGTTGGACAAGCTTCTCTTCAATTGGTGCTACACCAACTCTATCACGTATATCATCATTCCGAACCAGATCCTTTCTTGTGTGGCCACACATCCATCTCAGCATGCGCATCTCCGCTACACTCAACCGTTGGACATGTCGCCTTTTAGTTGGCCAACATTCTGCGCCATACAACATCGCAGGTCTAATTGCCGTCCTATAGAACCTGCCTTTTAGCTTCTGTGGTACTCTCTTGTCGCAGAGGACGCCGGAAGCTTGGCGCCACTTCATCCATCCGGCTTTGATTCGATGGCTCACACCTTCATCGATTTCACCATCCTTCTGCAACATCGACCCCAAATATCGAAAGGTATCCTTCTGAGGTATCACCTGCCCGTCAAGGCAAACCTCATCCTCCTCGTGCCTAGTAGTACTAAAATCGCACCTCATGTACTCAGTTTTAGTTCTACTAAGCCTAAAACCCTTCGACTCCAAGGTCTGTCTCCACAGCTCCAACTTTCCATTTACCCCCGTCCGACTATCGTCGACTAGCACCACATCATCTGCAAAGAGCATACACCATGGGATATCACCTTGTATATCCCTTGTGACCTCATCCATCACCAAAGCAAAAAGATAAGGGCTCAAAGCTGATCTTTGGTGCAGTCCTATTCTAATTGGAAAATCATTGGTGTCACCATCGCTTGTTCGAACACTTGTCACAACATTATCGTACATATCCTTGATAAGGGTAATATACTTTGTTGGGACTTTGTGCTTCTCCAAGGCCCACCACATAACATTCCGCGGTATCTTATCGTAGGCCTTCTCTAAGTCAATGAACACCATATGCAAGTCCTTCTTTTGCTCCCTGTATCTCTCCATAAGTTGTCGTACCAAGAAGATAGCTTCCATGGTCGACCTCCCAGGCATGAAACCAAACTGATTTTTGGTCACGCTTGTCATTCTTCGTAAGCGGTGTTCAATGACTCTCTCCCATAGCTTCATCGTATGGCTCATCAGCTTAATCCCACGGTAATTAGTACAACTTTGAATATCCCCCTTATTCTTGAAGATTGGTACTAATATACTCCGCCTCCATTCTTCGGGCATCTTGTTTGCCCAAAAAATGAGGTTGAAAAGCTTAGTTAGCCATACAATTGCTATGTCTCCAAGGCATCTCCACACCTCAATAGGGATACCATCAGGGCCCATTGCCTTGCCTCCTTTCATCCTTTTTAAAGCCTCCTTGACCTCAAACTCCTGAATCCTTCGTACAAAACGCCTGTTGGCATCATCAAAGGAGTCGTCCAGCTCAATGGAAGAGCTCTCACCTCCTCCATTGAACAGCTGGTCGAAGTACTCTCGCCATCTATTCTTAATCTCATCTTCCTTCACCAGAAGTCGATCTGTCCCATCCTTGATGCATTTGACTTGGTTGACATCCCTCGTCTTCCTCTCACGGATCTTGGCCATCTTATAGATGTCCATTTCCCCTTCCTTCGTGTTTAACCGCTGGTAGAGGTCCTCATACGCCCGACCTCTTGCTTCACTCACTGCTCGCTTTGCGGTCTTCTTCGCCACCTTGTACTTCTCTACGTTGTCAACACTCCTGTCCAAGTGTAAGCGTTTGAAACATTATTTCTTCTCCTTGATAGCCTTCTGGACATCCTCGTTCCACCACCAGGTATCTTTCGCTTCGCTTCTACTTCCCCTCGTCACCCCAAACTCCTCGGAAGCCACCTTCCGAATGCAAGTCGCCATCTTTATCCACATATTGTTTGCATCACCTCCTTCCTCCCAAGAGCCCTCCTTAATTACCCTCTCCTTGAAAGCTTGAGCCGCTTCCCCCCTGAGCTTCCACCACTTCGTTCTAGCGACTTTAGCGCGCTTATCCCGCTGGACACGTATCCGGAAGCGGAAGTCAGCCACCAAAAGCTTATGTTGAGGGACAACACTCTCTCCAGATATCACCTTACAATCTAGGCAAGCACGCCTGTCTTCTCTTCTCGAGAGGACGAAATCGATCTGGCTAGAGTGTTGGCCACTACTAAAGGTCACTAGATGGGATTCCCTTTTCTTAAAGAGGGTGTTAGCTACGATCATGTCGTAGGCTAGAGCAAAGCTTAAGACATCCTCTCCTTCTTGATTCCTGCTTCCATAACCAAAGCCCCCATGCACCCCCTCGAAACCTGTGTTAGATGTACCCACGTGGCCATTGAGGTCTCCTCCTATGAAGAGCTTCTCGCCAATAGGTACACTCCTAACCATGTCCTCCAGGCCTTCCCAGAACTCCCTCTTGGTGCTCTCATTGTGGCCTACTTGAGGGGCATACGCGCTGATAACATTGAGAACTAAGTCCCCAACGACCAGCTTGACCAGGATAATCCGGTCCCCTTGCCTCTTGACGTCTACCACTCCATACTTGAGGCTCTTGTCGATCAAGATGCCTACTCCATTTTTATTTGTAGTTGTCCCCGTGTACCACAGCTTGAAGCCGGTATCCTCCACCTCCTTCGCCTTCTGTCCTTTCCATTTGGTTTCTTGGACGCATAGGATATTAACCCGTCTCCTCACCGCTGTATCAACTAACTCCCGTAGCTTACCCGTCAGGGACCCTACGTTCCAGCTACCTAAGCGGATCCTACTTGACTCGGCTAGCTTCCTTACCCTTCGCACTCGTCGAGTCAAATGCGAAGACCCTTGCTCATTTTTCACTACACCCGGGCGCCGATGTAGCGCGCCACTAAGGATGCGACGACCCGATCCTTGCCCACTTATCACCGTATCCAGATCAAGATACGGCGCGCCACCAAGGGGGTGACGGCCCGGCCCTTGCTCATTTAACACCACATCCGGGTTCCAATGTGGCGCGTCGCTAAGAGGGTTACGCCCCCAACGAAAAAGACAAAAAAAAAAGGACTTCACATGTTCTATTGAGCATTTACCTTCAAAATAGAAGAACATCAAGTTTGTCCGGATAGCCAACTGTATAAAATCATGAGCAAACGGCAGCATCTGGGTAACAGAGTCGAAAGGATAGAAATGTTAGGCAATAAAATCATCTTTGTAGTGCTAAAGCAACCTTAAACCTTCAACGGCATTTCTCAGTGTGTGACCCTAGATAGGATTTCCACTAACAAAATACAGATGGAACAAAGCAACTTGCACAATTTCGTACCGTGGGCCATTTCTGAAGAACCCATAGCCACAAGGCATGAACTCGGCCTATCAACCTTGACAAAGAAGAAAAACTTAAGCTTCTTGAAGGAATATCCCTATTAGTGGCGGATTGTGTAGTGCCACTACTAGAATTATCACTTTCAGGATGATCGTCAAACTGAGATTCATTGACGGCAATACCACGGGCAACAATTCTGGAGCTGTTAAAATCAGTTTGGACAAAAAAATATGAATTCAGCCCTTTTTTTAAGCAAAAGAATCATGATTGAAGGACTGCGACAAATTATTGCTGTCAAACCTGATTCGTTCAGCAAGATATGGCACAGTAGTTTGGTACAAGATGAACAGGATCCGCTTGGCAGGCGTAGGTGGCAGTCCATGTGAGGTTGCAATCTGAAAATTTCAATTATAGCATGGACAGCATCAGCATAATAGTATTGCTATGTTGCAAATGGCTCCTTTACGGGCCTCAATTTCCACAAGCGTTGAACAACAAATTTCATCATCTCGCTGGACGTCAAATTTGGTGTTCCCTTATCAAAAGAGGATATTTAGTGTTGTGTTTAAATTAAGATGCAAAGTGGACCCCTGATAAAAGGTCATATTTACTTCATTAAAGTTTTAGTATCTTATGCGAAAAAGAAATAACAGCACATGTCCAAGGAATGTATACTGGAAATCTATAGTGATTGAGACAAATTAACGTGGCTGCTAGGATTCAAAATTACAAGGCAGTAGAGTAGCAACAATTACAACATACTATTGATATGTAGTCCTAGTGCCATATTGTAATCAGGTTCTACAGTCAGGTCTTATGGACCTTATATAGCGTTGTATTTTGATCTTTTAGACCTCTTCTATAGTTACAACTTCTTTATTATATAGATATATATTCAGGAGGGTCATCCCGTACTGTTCTCATCAAAAGACAAAAAACACAAACACATAGTACACCATACTGCCAAATCAAATAGCTGCATAGCAGAATATGGAACTGAGGGGCAGAAAATGTTTGCCCTTTCTCAAAGAAAACCATAAATAATGCTAAAGAAGAATAGGCACTATGACCTGAGATATATCACAGTATTCTTCTCCAAGTGTTTGCTGGCCTGAACCAGTTGTTAGCAGGTAATAAAGGGACTGCCCAAGCAGTTTTATCTGTGAAAGATCAAAATCAAGGTAAGTTACTGCTGCTTCTAGAACTTACATAGGCAAATGTAATATTACCCAAGAATACTAGTGCAGAAGAGTTAACATTAAAGTTCCTACTTTATATTGCAGCTCTATGGAACAATTTCATGCATTTCACATAAACAGAACTTGGAGCTGTTTTTACCGAAATCAACAACCATCCTACCCTATTGAGATGAAATATACTGCAAATGCCATTATTATTTGATCAACAACTAAATTGTAGTGTTAAGCATGCAATATAGCTATATGAGATAGAACACCATAAGCATCAATTCAATTAATGCAGATTAGCTATATCAGCTAGAACACTTTTTCTCGGAATAAAGTTTAAGCACTTCTGACATTTCTAGGTTTAAAGTTTCTATGTATGTTACCCAAATTGCAAGGGTTGAAAGCATGTCAGTTAAGGGTTGTTATATCCAAGCAAACGATTTAACTAGGTGTTCAACAAACTTCAAGGTTGTAACAACTAGACCAAAGCCTCCACATCTAAAATCAGCCAATCCAACAGCTGAACGATTTTCAAGCACCAACACCTGAAGAATCCCAAACACTGATAGGCTTTGTATAATATGGAGCAATTTTCCCATACAAACGCTATAAACCAGTCATTCACAAACTTCCATTGCAACCAATGCCCAAAACGTGTTTACTGGACCAAAATCTGTCCACGTGAATCCTTTGAAGTGTCAATTGGTACTGATTACGTGTTTAAGTAGAAGAACATGCCAACAGAGGCAACTTGCTCTCACCTCGCTCTGGTAAGCAACAGCAACCCTGGTACCTGCATCATCATCGCAACCAAAAGCCGAACCACCTCAAATCACCATCAATTGCACAACACAACGCTACGTTCGATACTAATTAGAGAATCTCCCAGTACCGAAGAGGTGGCGGAAGGCGTCGCGGCAGGCCTCGGTGACGTGGGCGGCGTAGCCGTCGTCCTTCTCCGCCGCCCGCATGATCTCCGGCTGCGCCGCCCCGGGGAACCTCCGTGGCCGCGCCGGCGCACCGCCCCCGGCGCCGGCGCGGGAGCTGGGACCCGCATCGCCGGTGGCGGCGGCGCCTGCTCGCATCTCTCGTCGCCCTGTGGACTCCGCGTGTCGGTCCGCACGCGATAGAGTTCGGAACTCGGAGGAGCCCGTAGTTCGCAAGCGTGCGCCTTGGTGGGGTGGGCCGGGCCGGGCCGGTTTCCGGTGAGGGAGTTTTGCAGAAAGGCCGCTGTGCTTAGTACTATTCCAAAAGTTATACCTCATACGCTAGTTTGGGAGACGAGCCCGCATGCCAGTGACTTTTATACCCTGCAGACGTGGCAGTTAGCCGAGAGGCATGCCTGCCCCGACTCCTGGGCATTATTAGGGTTCAAGGTTCGGCGGCTACACCTTCGCTTTCCGGTAGATTTGGATTATAGATATCAGATGAGATATGAAGTGGTGGATTAGGGATAAGTATGTAAAAAATATGAATTTATTAGTTATTTGCTAATAACTAATAAATAATATATGAGAGTTACATTTTCGTGTGTTGCGACGGATCAAATATTTTTGGTGCTTTATAAGGTCTCAGAGAGAAACCAATGAGGAGAATTTGCTAACAACGTCAGAGGTGTTGCTGCTCGCATGCTTGCTACAATTGTTATTGCGCTGCACGCCAAGGCATGTCTTCTGGTCTGCATCACACTCGGACTTCTTGACAGACTCTCGTCAAATGAGTCGAGCTCTCGTAACGGGGGATCAGGGCAAATCATCCATCATCTACACACTTCTTCTCTTCTTATGAATTGCAAGCTCAACTGATCACGTAAACTCAGCTGTCAGGTCAGAAAAAAATTGAAGTCAGCTCCTGCGTGTGGCATCAAGCTGCCCATCGGCAACCACGACCAACCCATTGGTGGAACTAGGGTGGTTTATCAGGTCAGCTGACTTGACGAATTTTGGTAAATTCAATGAAATCATTGTCCATACTCTCTTTGTTTTTCAATACTGGTTATTTTTTACCAAACACACATACCAAGTTATACCAAAGATAGTACTAATTTTAAATGAGAAATAACAAAAACGTCCTTAGAAACTAGCCCAAATATTCTAGAATCTACCGTAAATAAATAGGTAAGAGATATATTATAGGGATAAAATTGAAAACTACGTCTAAAAAATGTGGAGTGACAAATATTTGAAAACAAATAAAATGATAATTATTGAAAAAAGAAGGAAGTAGATGGCAATGACCCCATCCTATAACAGAGAGAAGACCCTGATCGTCTACTCGCCTAGCTACGCCCATGGGCCAACCCACTTGCATTTCTTCGCATGTCACATAGATACATCCGTATTTTATTCGTATATATATAATGAGTTCAAGGAACATTAACATCATGGACTCGATTTAGCAATGCTTCTACCACAGTAACAAAGAGAACTTGCTGGATGCTAGAGAAGCAGTAGTCTATCTTTCATGGAATCTACAGACATGGATGCAGCTGGTCAAGCGTATGAACTTAACACAAGAACAATCAGCTTTGTGCCAGACCAACCAACATATTCCGATTCCCATGAAGTATGTAGCACTTCAGAGCTACTGATGCAAAACTTATCTGTTCAGTTCAGGAATTGAAATGGCAGAGCACACAGAGACAAACAACGCCTTACCACAAACTAAACTCAAAATGGAATACTGCTCATCAAACCTTTTGCAAGTGAGAAGGAAACTCCACCCACCTTATTTTCTGGGGATATCCTTGGAAGAACATGTTGAATAGCACACTCCAAGTACCCAGATGCCTTGAGAAATATTTCAATAGAAGCTCGTTTGTTATCTGAAAAAAAAACAGAATCACGCAGGATAATTATAATACTGCATTGGCCACAAATTAGAATTATTGAGAATTATAAATGCACCTCCACAGCCTTAAAAGATAACCAATACAGATTTCTGCAACAACGAGGAGTGGAATTTATGTTACAGACCTTCAGATACTTTGCTTGAGATAAACGCAGCATAGCCATCAAGTGCAGAATCGACAACACCTCGTACCAAGCACTGGGCAATGCCGTCTCCTAGCAACAGAAGCCAGCTTAATCAGTACCCCTCCAGTAATGCAGAATGCAAGACATACACTGCAGGGACAGACGCTTCCAGACCTCTGCGTCATCCTCTTGGTTCATCCATGAAAACTCTATCTTATCTTCCAAGTCGCTTCCTGCTAAGAATTGAGCCAAAGTGAGTCTTCACTAAAAGAAGAAGAATTGAGCCAAAATGAAGGGAACAGTGATTGACACAGATTTGTTTCATCTCATGCGGAGCAAGATGGAAGAGCAACAAATACAAAAGTTACCCTCCTTTAACAGTCCTAGAAGAACTGGAAAGTACTCTTCCAAAGCCCGCAGAAGATGAGCTGATGTAGATCCTCGTACAGGCACCGTTTTCAGATAGTTAATTACTTCTGTCTGCTCTCGCACACTCGCATAAGTATCAAGCTATCAGGCAAACTGATAGTGCCTCATGAGCAGCCATGACCACTATTTGACTCCTTTGCGACATGGATGGTGCCACCGAGCGTGGAGTGGGCCGGGATACCGCCGCCGGCGCGGCCACCGGCAGCGTTGACGGTGGCCGCGTTGGCATCGGCAGGCAGTTCATGTCGAGTAAGCGAATTTTATAGAACTCGATTCTACAAAAGACATTTTTCTCGTGATGATACGTGTTCACTCATTCTCTTTCATTTTCAGCTCAGCTATTGGATCACAGGATGAATAGGATCTTACGAGAATCTTTCTGGATTGTATCCTATAAAATTTGCTTCCCCATGCCGAACCAACTATCGTGGACCACCGGGTTCGACGGTTGCCACCGTGGCGAACCACAGAACAGCAATGGCTGCAGGGGCGCCGCTGAGAGACTACGCTTATCTCCCAGCCAAGAACCGAACACGAATCATCAGCATCATGTATCAAATAATATGCAGAAAACCCGTGGATCTGAAGATGAAGCAAAAAGATCTCAGCTTTGAGAGGAGGAGGTCGAGCGAATCCAAGCTGGAGCCGGCGTCGGAGTAGCTACCGCTCTGGTGGCACCGGAGGGGCGCCAAGGGGAGTCGTGGCTTGGGGCAAAAGAGCGGGCTCTTGGAGTCGCAAACGATGGGATGGGACTGTAGAACGATATTCTGGCATCAAATATATACAACAGCATATAAAAAAAAGAAAGAAAAAAAAACAGAGAGAGGAAGAGAGTGGCCCGGCCGGCCTCTCTCCTTTTGGGCCGGCCCGGCTCTCTTCTTTTCTCCCGGACCAAGCCGGCCCGGCCCATCCCGGGCCACCTTACCCTCACACGCCGGTTGCCCTAGGGCGCCTGGGCGCTGTTCCTCTTCCTCGCGTCGCCCGAGCGGCCGCCTCTCTCCCTCGCGCGCGCCGCCGCCTCGCTCGAGCCGCGCGTCCCGCCGGCCAAGTCGGCTCTCCCCCTTTCCCCTCCCTGCTCCTTGGGCCTACACCGCTCTCCCACGCAGCCCGAGCTGCCCTAGCTCCCTGTGTCCACACCGCACCGCGGCTCTCCTCCTCGGCCATGCCCCTGGGCTCGAGCCCGCCCGAGCTGCGCTGCCCCTAAGCCAAGCCTCACCCTCTGATCCTCAACGGATTGAGGCGAGTTCGGTTGGACTCTATCTCTATCTCTTCCCCGATTTCAAATCAGTTTGGGGATTGCTTCGGATAATCTCGGCCACCGCGATTTCTGCAAATTTGGGCCGGCTACATGCTCTTATCTCCTCCTGTGGGAACCCCGGGCCACCTCTATAAAAGGCAGGGAGGGGGTGCCCGGGAGGGAGGATGAATCTTTGGAGCTCTGCTGCGCCGAAGCTGTGCTGCTAGGTGTGTTTGCTGAGCAGCTGGGCCTTCCCCTCCCCGCTAGCAAGCTTCGCCATCGGCAAGGAGAAATTGATAGAAGCCTCTGCCGCTTCTACCGCACCCACGCCCCCTAGGACGCGCCTCCGATCCGTCGCCATCACCACCATGACGCTGACCCAAGGTGAGCCCTGGCCGTGACTTTTCTCTGTGATGCACGGCCTTGCCGTCGTAGCCGGTGCTCCGGCTGTGCCGTTGCTCTTCCCCCCTTCTGCTCTGTGATAGCCCGGCCTTCGTGCCGTCGTGCATATGCTACTGTCTTGCTCACGCTTGTCCCCGGCCTTCGCGTCGGCGTGCTCTTGCTCTGTGTACTTGCCGTTGTGCCTGCTGAGGCCCGACTGTTGCTCGTCCTGTTGATATGTGCTGATGCCGCACCATGCTCTATTCGACCCCTGGCCATGGCCATGTCGGCGAGCCTCTGACAGTGCTGGTGTCGTGCCGTGGATCTCGTGATGTTGCTAGCCCGGCCATGGTGTTGTCTCTCTGTTTATGCGTGCCATTGCGCCGCCCGTCTGTCTGGCCGTGCCATCGTGCCGCCTTTGTGCTCGCTGATGCGGCGTGCCCGTTGGCCAGTGATGAAAACTGAGGCCCGGCCGCTATGCTTCATGCTGATGTTCTGTGATAGCCCGGCCTTCGTGCCGTCGTGCTCGGAGACCGCCGATGATGCTAAAACTGAGGCTCTCCTTTCCTCCTCCTGTTCTTAGCCGAATGGTGGTGGCCTGGTGCTACCCTTCTCTACGGTGGGGATGCTATGCACTGATGTCTGGCCGTCGTGCCATGAGGCTTGCATTCATATGGCTACTGCTTGTCAGTGATCGTGTGTTGCAGAAAATTCAGAGTGTGGGTTTCTTTAGGTTGCCCCGGTATTAAGTTATGATATTGCTAGAGACCTAATCCTTTTTTTAAGGATGTCCGGTGCTACGGCTGATGCCTTTGTGGCTCACATGTTATTACCTAGCCTTTGTGGCGTTCGCCTTTGTGGCACGTTGCCTTCAGACGGCCGATGAGGACAAGTCCGAGGCCCGAAGAGTGAGTTAGTGAGTCAAGCACGGCGTCGGAGCTCCCGGTTGTGGCCATGTTGCTGCTTTCGGTCGAAGCTACGCGTCGTGCCGCGCTCCCAGCCCACCTCTTCATAAAAACACAATTCTGAGGCCTATGTGGCCGATGATGATCCGGGATACATAAACAGTCCAAAAAGCTTATGCCAGACTGTTGTCCCGTACTTTACCGCATTTTATTTCTAACGCTCACTTTGCTTGGTCTTTGTTGCGTGTGACTACAGCCTTGCAGACTCGGAGACGACCTCGGTATGACGACCGCCAGCGCACTTAATCGGAGGTAGCCCGAAGACGGGCGTAATTAACCGGAGAGCCCCACGAGGCCACGGGAACCAAGACAAAGCAATCGCCAAATCATGAAGATAGTCAGATAGCGTGTGCGTTTGAGGAGTAAAACAAGTGTAATCGAAAGATGTACTTTATGAATTCAATATGAATGAATAAAGTTACAATTCCATTACATTGTATCCTGTCTCTTGTATACTCTGTATACTGGCACGCCCGCAATATTACATGCATAATTTCAAATACAAATTCAAACGCTTGACGTTTCGAATCCGCGAAACAGGGACGGCGGAGCAAACGATGGGATGGGACGAAGATGGCGGCGGCGTGATCGACAGGATGGGGAGGGGATGGCGGCTACGGCTAGAGGGGGAGGAACAGCGATGACTGCGGCTAGAGGGGAGAGGAACGGTGGCGACTGCGGCAGGGGCAAGGGCGACGGCGATGGCGACGTAGGTGACTGGATCGAGGGAATGGCAATGTGCCCGTGCGCTCCGTGCGGCACATGAGGGATGCAGGAGGGGGTGGGTTGGGGGTGGGGGCGAGCGCCAATGAGGGCCCACCTATCAGCACACGTGATTAGGAGGAGTTAGAACACGCAAAGATGGACAACGGAAGGAAAATTGTAAATGTTTTAATTAGTAGATATATTAAATTTAGATAAGTTAGACTTGAGATTAGAATAAGAATTTTATTGGACAAAAATATTATTGTCGCTGACACCTAGAACCCCTTCTTCCCTGCGGCACCACACCCCGCAATCCTCCCGCCTCGTGGCGTCACATCCCGTGCCTCCCTGAAGGCTTCCTACTGGCGCGCCTGACACTCCTTCGAGCTTGTCTTCGGTGCCGAGTTCCCCGTCACCGACCTCACCTTCGGCCTCGCCACCCCAACCCTCGCCCCCGCGTGGTTCACCTCCGTGCACCTCTTCTCCGGCGACCCCCTCGAGTCACTTCCCAAGATATATGTCGTCGACGATCTCGCCTTCTCCCCCTCCTTCCGCTCCAACGGTGCCCTCCTAGCCGCTGGCGACAAAAAGGGTGTCGTTCGCATCTTCTGCACTGACAAACCCACGGCGGGCCCCCTCTGCATGCTCTGCTCACGCCGTCCAAACCCGCGTCGTCCGGTACCCGATCTTCGGTGGCGACAAGTTCCACCTCCTCACTGCCGGCTATGACGCGCTCCTTGCCTACTGGGACGTGCCCTCGGAGACGCCTGTCTTTACCGTCTCCACCGTGCACTAGGACTACATCCGCAACGACACCACGTCCCCTATCGACTGTAACCTATTCGCCACTAGCTCCTACGATTGCAGCGTCAGATTGTGGGATGCCCGCATGGGAAACACCGACCCATCTTTGTCTTTCTCCCACGGGGAATTGGTGGAGAGAGTGATGTTCCTACCATCGGGCAGGCTACTGGCCACTGCCGAAGGGAATGCGGCATCCTCAGCCACTGTTGTCTGTGGCTGAACGGAGAAGCTTCTAGATCTTCCGTTGGGGAGTCGCCATGATCCGATCGGGGCAGCCTCCGAATCTAGATTTGTTTTGCTGGTTTTTCTCTGCTTTATTGTGATTTTAATCAGAGTTTTTGCTTTGGTGAATCTTAGGTACGTGGACAAGAGGCTCCACAATAAGTACACTTAATTCGATACTAGTTTTGTTTTGCGCTCGTGTTAATTAAGCACTGCTAAGTCGTGAGATATTTTAGTTTCTAAGGTTTTATGCATCGGTATTGCATAATCTTCGTCACGTGTTATAGAAACTGAACAGTGATGTGCTAGGTTGTCAGCATACTAGGTTTATGTTGGTCGCCTGATCGGCATCTTATGTCATTGGTAACTGGTGGGATTCTATAGGGTAACTGCAACATTTTGTTGATTTGTAATGTCCTTTACTGTGTCGTACTTATCTCGAGTTTCTGTGTTGGCGCCATCGAGCTGTACTAACGTTATTAGTGATTTTCAGAATGTTTTAGCTTAGGTAGTACCCTTTTCGTTAGCTAACTTTATGACAATTCAAAAACTTTACGAGTTCCTTGATTTTCAGACTGCTACTCTTGCTTGGGCAATACAGACCCTTTGTGCCGAATGGCGAATGGCTATCGGGCTGGCACAAGATGAGACTTATGAGAACATACACATTAAAGCATAAGAAGTGTTTTATGACTTGTTTCAGCGGTTCCTGAATCATGATCTACATAGCTGAGTATAGAAATCTAAATAAAACTGTTGTTGAGCTCTTAGTACACTGAAATCCGCGAACCATCCCATTAGCTCTTTGAGTATTCGATTAATTCTGGTTGATTGATGAGTTATGTTCCCTAATTACAGTCACTTTGTTCACATCATTCAGAGCATCAATTTAGTGTTGAGACATTTAGAACATCAATTTAGCGTTGATTTTTACTTAGTAGAAGAAAAAGTCACCATCTTGGTCCATGGAGAGGGAGAGATCGAAGTTGCCGGAGAGGTTGAACGCCATGCATGTGGTGAACCCGGCCACCCTCTCCATCCTCTCCATCACCACCGATGGTTCCACGACTGTCTGGAACCGGGTAGGCATCTTCGTCGCATGGGAGGCTAGATGAATCACCGGTGGGCTGAAAGCTGCTATGATACGCTAGGGCAAGCCGGTGTGGGCTGACAGGAAGGGGATGGTGGGCAGCGGCGGTTGCCATGTCGGGCACGCGAGTGGCCGCTGGTGTCGTGGGGCGAGGCGGAGCGGAGCAGTGGCAAGGGTCTCGGAGTCAGAGACCAAGGCGTAGGCGGAAGGGATCGCTGTAGCGAACGCGAGGCTGTCGCTGAGGGGGTCATAGGTGGCCCATCTCGAGACGCCGGATGTGGGCGAGGAGGAGGATGAGGAAGCGAGGGTGGGTGGAGAGCGGGGGGTGAGAGATGCGAGGAGTCTAGGGTCGGAGGAGGTGGAGGTGGAGGCAGCGAGAGAGGTGGAGGAGGGACCACCTGTCAGGACGTGGACAAGACGTCCTGTTTGATTCGAAAAATACTTTGTATTTTTTAAGTAGTAGAGATAATACTGGTTTAGTAATGAAATTGGTAGTGTTAATTCAAACTGGTAGACATGTTGTATCGTGAGTTCCTAACCTTATTCATGTGCAAGCTTGAGCACCTTTGTATAGTTCAACCTGCCTTTCGATTTGCACTGCTTGCCCAGTGTTATTATTTTGCTGGATTCGTGATATCATTGTCTTCTGAACAGGGGTGGGTCATCAGTTCAGTTTATCACCAGTAGCAGGAAATGATTTTTTAGTTTGAGAAATTGGATGGTTTCGCCGAGTCCAACCATACGATATTCGCTTTGAATCTAACACATATTCCGTTTGAGAAACGGAAAATGTTGTTTTATCACCACTTTATCCTTTTTTCGTGAGCATCATACCTTATTCCTTGCGAGAGCGCGTGAGAACTAATGTGATTTCAATGTTGGCGTCTTTCTAAAGACATAAATAATACTGGATGCTTAAAGAAGGAGAGTGTTAAATATCACATAAAAATTATAATTTTCAGTACAGATAAAAACTACATGCACTTAAAAATTATAATTTTCAATACAAACAAAACTACATATGCTTAAATATAACTAAGCATCTTGTTAACACTAATATAAGAAGCGGTGTTTAAGTAAGAATTTTACCTTTTGTCTAAACACTTGTGCTACTACAGTTAGAAAAAAAACTTGTTTTTCTATAAGCACATCCTCTAAGCACCTAACTGTACATGCTCTAAGATGATGTTAATTACAAATTGCAATTTGTCGGTTTTTTTACGATGGTTCCATCTTCATGCGTGTAGTTGGGCTCGTTAGCATGGCCTTCAGCGATATGATAAGCATATGATAGGGATACAACTTTTTTTTTTCGAATGATAGGGATACAACTAGATACCAAACTACCTCTAGTTCATTAAAAAAAGTTAAAACTTGCATTACTCCTTATTACTGTAGATTTATTTCTTATATATTTTTATCGTATTCCATAAGAAAATACATTTGAGACACACACAACTCCATTAGAAAAGTCTGGCCACTAGCTGCCTATGAAACGCAACCTCAATATTGTCCACGAGCTCCGATTGCCGAGTGCAGTGTGGCCTTCTTATAACCCGTTTGGAATGCATATTCACCCAAAATCCCTGAAAAACAGTATATGCACATCAAACTTGTTTACTTGTTTGTTTCGAGAACAACCTTATGTTAAGGGTATAAATTAATTATCATAAAAATACCTACCGATTTTTTTTAGTTTATTCAATTACATTAATTTTTTAAAATTTTAGTATTATTAGTTAAACTAAAGAGCATCCGTGTATATCCTTAGATTCACTAATTTGCACTCTATCTTATTCATTATTTGGGTGGTCATTGTCAGTGATAGAAAACTTTTGCTATGTTGTCTTCCAAAAAAAAAATTTTCGCTATGCCTTAACAGTTCGCACTGTCCTGAGCCCCTTCAGAACAAAATTGGAAGGAAGCCAGGGGCATAAGTACAAAACTTTCAAACAAAGTAACAAACCCTAGCCGTCCGATCGTGCTACCTCTCTATATATTGCCACTCGTTCCCAACGTTTCACATCCAAATCTAGGGTTTTTATCCTCCTCCTCCTCCGCCGCCGCCGCCGCTCTCACCGCGCCGCCGGACTCTCCCCCGTCCTTTCCCCAATGGCGACTCACGCGCAGACCAGCAAGAAGCGGAAGGTGCGGGCCTGAGCCCTCACATCTAGATCCCGAGCTCGGCTTGCCTGACCCAAGGATTTTATTTCTGATGTGTCGTTTGTTCGCTCGCTCGCTCGCAGTTCGTGGCGGATGGGGTGTTCTTCGCGGAGCTAAACGAGATGCTGACCCGCGAGCTCGCGGAGGACGGCTACTCCGGCGTCGAGGTCCGCGTCACCCCAATGCGCACCGAGATCATCATCCGCGCCACCCGCACCCAGAACGTCCTCGGTACGTGCGTCTCTGCTCCCCCATTCGGATCCGATAGGTACAAGTTTGCTCGGTTTCTAGTTTGGATGCTGAATCTGAGGTTTCGATTTCATCTAGGCGAGAAGGGACGGAGGATCCGGGAGCTGACTTCGGTGGTGCAAAAGCGCTTCAACTTCCCAGAGGGCGGCGTGGAGCTCTACGCCGAGAAAGTGAACAACCGCGGCCTCTGCGCCATTGCTCAGGCCGAGTCCCTTCGCTACAAGCTCCTCGGTGGGCTCGCCGTCCGAAGGTTATATTCTTACTTTTGACATAGTACTGTTATGTCGATTGTCCATACATCGTTGTAATGCTATATAGTTCCAGTCACTTTCACAGCAGGCTTGGCTCATTGCTGTGCCAGACCTGTGTTCGAATGCTGACGAAATTGACCACCGCCCTCTGTTGCATTTTATCAGCTTTGGATGGATTTATTACTAATCTGTTGCTTCAGCGTTGGAGGGATATGATCGTGTATACTTATGAACTAATGCGTTTGTGTATGTTATGATTTTAGTCCTGCTTTGTGTCATGTCGTCTATAAAGCAAATAGGTCACTCTGTGCCAACTTTGTGTCGGAAGACGACTATATCACCTGTGCCAACTAGAATCTCTTTTGAAAAGCTTTGGTGATAGGCTTATGATGTGTTTCTGGTTGGCCACATTACTTGTATTTAAATTTCTTTGGTTTTTTTTTGTTTCGATTGGCTAATTGATACTTAGCTGGCTTTGATTCTTGTTAGTATGCTCTCTTTGTGCACCTTTTGTTTCCCATTTGCATCTATTCTTTTCATCTGACTAAATCAGTTCGTTCGTTTGCCAGGGCTTGTTATGGTGTTCTCAGGTTTGTCATGGAGAGCGGTGCTAAGGGCTGCGAGGTAGGAGTCCTGCTGGAAACCTTAATAGTATGTGTAGTTTTCATTAGATCTCAAATACACGTACAATCCCTTCAATGATCCTTTTGTTTTTCTAGGTTATTGTAAGCGGCAAGCTCAGGGCCCAACGCGCTAAATCCATGAAGTTCAAGGATGGGTACATGATTTCTTCTGGTCATCCTGTCAACCTTTATATTGACTCAGCTGTGAGGCATGTTCTTCTGAGACAGGTTTGATTACTCGTTGATATTATGTGAATCATAAGTTGTCTTTGAATCTTTAGCTTGTTTCTGGCACTGAAGTTCTAGTTTGACGTGCCTTCAGGGTGTGCTGGGTATCAAGGTTAAGATTATGCTTGACTGGGATCCAAAGGGCAAGCAAGGGCCAACCATGCCATTACCTGATCTTGTTACAATTCACCCTGCTAAAGACGAGGACGAACTCTTGAGGCCTCTTGCAGCAGAAATCCCAATTGCTTCTTGAGGCCTCTTGCAGCAGAAATCCCAATTGCTTGAAGTATCCAAGTTTAGGTGAACCGATGCTTGTGATCCAGTTTTTGCATCTGTGTATTTTTTTATTATTAACATTCTCACAAGTAAAAAGAGCTTTACTTTTTAAAGTTGCAAACAGTGGCAATCAATATAATTTTTTCTTTCCTCACTATGGTACTGGATTTGTTTCTTTTTTGGTGCTTAATATGATATATTGTGATTCACTTGACATGTCTTCTAGGCAAGTCATCACATTTCTATAGGTGATGATGAGCAAACCACAGTATGCCTGTTACATGAATATTTTTTCTTTTGCACATGTATAAGGCCTTCATTTGTTAGTCCCTTGTTGCCCTGCAGGATAGTGTGTATTGGCTTTACGCATTTTTATGCGTCTTTTGCTGAAAGTGACTCCTGTCATATCAACCTGAGGAAAGTGGGCAGTTGGGTTAAGCTTATCTGCTTTCTCCAACAATCATTTTCCTCTCACTACCCGAAACATATTTGTGTATTTTTATGCCATCATTATCTGTTTCCATGATGTTGTGACAATAGTTTTCTTTAATCTCTGTATAGCTATCCATAGCATTTGCATGGTTGCATGCTTCCATTTTTATACTACAATCTGTGGCTGCTGGAATGGCTTCAACATTATGAGCAATAGCTCATGTAGGATTGTGGTCAGCATGAATATTTTTTCTCATGCACATATAAGGTCTTTATTTGTTAGTCTCATGTTGCCCTGCAGGATAGTGTGTATTGGCTTTACGCAATTTTTATGCGTATTTTGCCGAAAGTGTTTCCTGCCATATCAACCTGAGGAAAGTGGGCAGTTGGGTTAAGTTTATCTGCTTTCTCCAACAATCATTTTCCTCTCATTATCCGAAACATTTTTGTGTATTTTCATGCCATCATTATTTGTTTCCATGATGACGTGGCTATAGTTTTCTTTAATCTCTGTATAGCTATCCATAGAATTTGCATGGTTGCATGCTTTCATTTTTACGCTACAATTTGTGGCTGCAGGAATGGCTTCAACATTATGATCAATAGCTCATGTAGGATTGTGGTCAACATGAATATTTTTTTCTCTTGCACATGTATAAGGCCTTCATTTGTTTGTCCCGTGTTGCCCTGCAGGATAGTGTGTATTGGCTCTATGCAATTTTTATGCGTATTTTGCCGAAAGTGTTTCCTGCCATATCAACCTGAGGAAAGTGGGCAGTTGGGTTAAGTTTATCTGCTTTCTCCAACAATCATTTTCCTCTCATTATTCGAAACATTTTTGTGTATTTTCATGCCATCATTATTTGTTTCCATGATGTTGTGACAATAGTTTTCTTTAATCTCTGTATAGTTATCCAAAGAATTTGAATGGTTGCAAGCTTTCATTTTTACACTACAATTTGTGGCTGCAGGAATGGCTTAACATTATGATCAATAGCTCATGTAGGATTGTGGCCAGGATGAACATTTTTTTTTTCTCTTGCACATATATAAGGTCTTCATTTGTTAGTCTCATGTTGCCCTGCAGGATAGTGTGTATCGGCTTTACGCAATTTTTATGTGTCTTTTGCCGAAAGTGTTTCCTGCCATATCAACCTGAGGAAAGTGGGCAGTTGGGTTAAGTTTATCTGCTTTCTCCAACAATCATTTTCCTCTCATTATCCGAAACATTTTTGTGTATTTTCATGCCATCATTATTTGTTTCCATGATGTTGTGACAATAGTTTTCTTTAATCTCTGTATAGTTATCCATAGAATTTGCATGGTTGCATGCTTTCATTTTTACACTACAATTTGTGGCTGCAGGAATGGCTTAACATTATGATCAATAGCTCATGTAGGATTGTGGTCAGGATGAACATTTTTTTCTCCTGCACATATATAAGGTCTTCATTTGTTAGTCTCATGTTGCCCTGCAGGATAGTGTGTATCGGCTTTACGCAATTTTTATGCGTCTTTTGCCGAAAGTGACTCCTGCCATCATTTTCCTCTCATGTGACCTGAAATGCACATGTATTCTAGTGCGACACCAATGTCAGAATCTTGGTGATCTCTAGTCTGGCTAAGCTTGTAAAGCATTTGCATGTGGTACTGTTTCTACTGCTAAACTTTATGCATGTAGCGAGTTAGGAAACTGTGTATTTATGCCATGACTATCTGTTTCCATGATGTTGTGACAATAGTTTTCTTTAATCTCTGTATAGCTATCCATAGCATTTGCATGGTTGCATGCTTCCATTTTACACTACAATCTGCAGGAATAGCTTCAACTGGCACGTTCTTTTCATTTGTATTGCACATAGTTTGTTCTTCAGTTTTGAACCACTTGCTGCTCTGCAGGATAGTGTGTATCGGCTTTATGCTCCTTCATTGCATTTTTTGCCGAAAGTGTTTCCTGCCATATCAACCTGAGGAAAGTGGGCAGTTGGGTTAAGCTTATCTGCTTTCTCCAACAATCATTTTCCTCTCATGTGACCTGAAATGCACATGTATTCTAGTGCGACACCAATGTCAGAATCTTGGTGATCTCTAGTCTGGCTAAGCTTGTAAAGCATTTGCATGTGGTACTGTTTCTACTGCTAAACTTTATGCATGTAGCGAGTTAGGAAACTGATCTGATAGATTGATTGGTGAATTGTACATGAATACAATTGTTACATGTGCTTTTTATTCGTATGAATGCCATGTGCAGGATGAGTGTGAACGGCATAGAACTAATCATTGTGATACTTGCCACCTGAACTTGTTTCGTGCTACATCAATTTGAGAAAAATGGCCAGTTGAGTTAGGCCTGATGGCTTATGGTTTTCTCAACAATCATTTTTCACATATTTTCTCTGCCTTCTTTTTCGAGTTAAAATTTCTGTTGTATTTGGCACTCGTATATTAATGTTAAAGGTTTCGTTATGTTTCCTGTTGGAACGCATATAGATTCTTGCATTGTTGGTATATGGTGCCTGTCCCTATTTTTGTGGTAGATTGATTGGTTTCTGTGCTATCATCGGATGTTATTATGGTCTGGTGTTTGTCTGGTTGGCGCAGGATATTTGTATCGGCAGCATATGCTGTTATCTGTGCATTGTTGCCGAGCGATCCTGCAAAATTGACCACGTGGAGGATGGCGTTTCATTTGCATTCTCGTTTCATGGAATGCGTTAAGCTGCCCTCCATATACAACTCTGCATTATATTGATTGTGCCAGACACCCTTTGTGATAGACTGTTGTCTTTGGATTTTGTTTATGCCAATGAAGCCCGTATGTCCGTTTAGATTACCTTGCCGGTTGCATTATTTCTGATGTGGGGCAAAACGAAGGCTAGCCTATGGTCAAAGATGTTTCACTACTGAACCAAGACAATGGCGCCCGACTTGTCCAGTGTGCAAACAATGTATGATGAGTTCGGTAGAATTGATTCCAATAGCCACTTTCTGGAGCGCTATTTTCTGAAGATTTGTCAACTTAATCAGAGAAGTTCGGCGTTACCTGCAGGGCTTGTTTTTTAAGCTGATGCTGCTGCGTGGGTGATTTCTGCAGGAAAAATAGTCTTTTGCAAATATGCAGTTTTGCTGGAGGCTGGAGGGTGACAAACAGAATACCGCAATTTGTAAAATCTATAATGTATGCAGTTTTGGCAAAGGAAAGTGTTGGCATTCGTTACTTCATGTATGTATTCCAGAACATTTGGGAAATCTGCAACGACGTTAGTAGACTACGCCCGGTCTATCACTACCTTGTGTAGCTATCACCTTTTCCAAACTTCTAATGTAATTTTCTGTTTCTATGAAGGTTCTGGTTATTA